>NC_052947.1:40221327-40306327 GCF_013358895.1 Oreochromis aureus
GTAGGGTCATCAAGTCCATGAGTTGAAAGACACACTAAAAGCTAAAATTATTTATTGATACCGAGTCTATTCATACACTTGTGATTAATTCATGTTATGTGATGAACATGAGCCCAGTCACAATGTGACCTGGGATGGGTTTTTAAACATTCCAATAGTTTTGTGGTCTTGTTCATCAGTGGGAGAAGAGAGGAGCGGGAGGCTGACAGATGGATTAGTACTGATGCAATCAATCACTGGTCCAGTCTCTGTGGTTAAAAGCATGAAGGCAAAGCTGTCGATTTATTGGTCAGCTCCTATCCTCATGTTTGACCACAAGCTGTAGGTCATGACTAATTGAGGATACTATCAGCAGGACAGCTTCCTCTGTAGGGGGTCCTGACTCAACCTTAAATAGGGTGAAGAGCTCAGCCATACTGGAGGGGGGCAGGGCAAAGCCACTACTACAGGTTTAGGTGAGATTTTCCGTCTTTGCCCTACTGGTAGGAAACTCACAGGGCAGAACCAGGACATGCTGATGAGATTTTGACATGTTTGGGAATGTCTCTGAGCTGAAAGCTGGAATGAGACTGGATATTTCTGCTTAAACTTCTAGACAAAGCTAGAAATAATCATTCTTTTTAGACAGTTAACAGTAGTACCAGTACCCTAATTGCACAATTTATCCCAACTTATAGTCTTATTAAAACTGCATATACATATACTTAGACAGTATTATAGCAAAATAGCCTTTATAGTAGTAAGACCAAACACTGAGCTCACTAACGGATAAGGGATCAACATTTAATGGGCCTTTATTTAGCTGAGATTTAACTGCTATTACAAGTTCATTTATTGGTCAGTAGTAGGAAACTGGACTATAATCCATATGGTCACATGGTGACTGTTGTTTGGAGTCCTGTGGAGTTTGTAGGCAGTAGACTACAGTACTTTCGCAAGACTCTATGCTCATAAGTTGTGCAATGTGAGGGTTAGGAAATCTAGTAGATCTTTATTTTCTATGTCTGGATTGCAGTGCAGTTTGTGACACATTAAAACAGAACTGGTGGGTAGAGAAAATGAGACCTTTATAATAATAGCATCCCAAGATTTCATCTCAACTCTAAATTGTTCATTACAGCATTTGTTGCTTGTCTTTTGAAATCAAAATGAAAGTAAATCTGTTATTTCGACCACCTGTAGTGCCATATGGGACCTCGAGCCCCCAAACTGCAGACTTTATAACTTTCAAAGACAGGAAGCAGAACAGTGATAAAAGCAAATTTGTATTTTAGAATATTAATTGGTTACCAACGACGTCTTTCAGACATCTGCTGAGTTCTCCCTAATCTTATGTTTTTAATTAAACCCGACCCTGAACCACTGTCAAGGTGGAAGACTCCAGGAAATCATTATCAATCAGTAAAAGAAGAAAGAATCACGAAGCACAAGACGACATGAGGCTAGAGGAGATGCTAAACATTAGCACGTATACAATTATAGTTCTGTGAATTATAAGTGTATTACCCCGTTAGTGCATGATACAGATGCACTGTATCCACAGCACACCTGTACATCAGACCAGCATGGTGACAACATCAACTGGAGCTCAGCAGAAATCTAAACATTCAGCACTCGTGTAGCTCTCGTATGTTATGATGAGTGTGAAGCTTATTGTTTTTCAGGAGCCATTCAGAGTAGGGGACAACTGTAAAAACCGCCACCTGGCGCCAATTACGGGCTAAATTAAAGCAATTACAGCCGTCTGCACAGAATTAGGGAAGCTTGTCTTAATGTGGTCAGAACTGCTGAATGAGGGATGCAGTAATCGGGATTTATTGGTTAATTTAGGGGTATGGGCAAATGTTGCACTGCACAATAGATCTTTCAGAGGACTGTAATTACAGCAACTGTCTGCAGCTGCAAGCTGGTGCCTCCCGCTGTAGAACCACCTCTTGTCTGAACACACTGTGTAAAAGTCGTGGTGTATTTTGTCAGAAATTAATTTCCTTTTTGTGCATCAAACTGTCTCTCCACCTCGAAGCACTTGATCAAGTTTGTTTTCTATCCTTTCTGTGAACTGGCCTCATGTCCAGGCTCCATTGGGGCAGAACTGACCACCAGCAATGTCAGTGTGTTCATCACCTCGGACGCAGGAAACACATGGAGACAGGTGAGGCAACTTTGTTTTTGGACTGTTGCAATGTCTCGCTGGTAAACTAATTCTGCATATGTGTCACATTTGAGGAAAAAGGACCTAAGCTTCTAAGTCTCTGATGTGCGTTTCACATGGCAACAGCTGACTGACGTTTAACAGTCGGTACGAAACACACTGTCAACTTCTGCAGTGTCCTACTGACTGAGAACATTACTTTCTTTTCCAGCTGATCACAAGTGACCAGACTGTTAAACAGAGCGAGTCCTCTCATGCTTTAGCTCCGTGTTTTAGTTTAACACCACTTAATATAAAGTTTGGAGATAGTGTGGTTGTATGGAATATTCAAACTTTTAATCTTGTTATTCCATCATTTCAGACTAGTAGATAATCATCCCTCTAAAACTTTAGGTTAAGGAGTTCATATTAATTATTTTAAAGGTTTCTCTATCAGCATATACTTTTATATAAAAGATGTATGAAAGTCGAGCCAACGTATCCTTCACTAGTTTTGGACTCTCACAGACACAAATGTCCACTAATTAGTGTCAGGTAACAACAAAAAAGATATTCCAATGTTCACATCTTGGATGCACTGCCCCATGTTATTTGTCAGGTTACTGCAGAAAGAAATGCTCCAAAAAGCACCAAGAACACAAACACAGTGGAGAGGCCCAGTTCAGTGACTTGAGTGTTTGGTACTTGTGCATTGGCTTTATTTTTCCCCCCAGCATGTCGGTGGGTAAATACAGAAATATAGAGGACAGTTGCAGGCTGATCCAGTTACCATACACTGTGTGTGTGTGTGTGTGTGTGTGTGTGTGTGTGTGTGTGTGTGTGTGTGTGTGTGTGTGTGTGTGGTTCACCAACCCACTGGAGAACTGAGTGTTTGGTCTTTTTTTTTTTCTCTTGGGTGATTTCTGGGAAGGTGAAAACAATGTGTAGGAGGGCGGCTCACGGTGTATATGAAAGCAGTACATTGGTTGTATTTCCAGAGCTGACTCGCATTCACTAACATGGACTTTAAGCTTGGCTTCAGAAAAAGTCAAGCCAAAGTGAGCAGTTGGGACCTGAGCATTGAACGCTGTGTATCGCATTAGAACATCCTCCTGTCTTCTTCTGTTTGATTTCGCTTGTCTGTGGACTCCAGTTCCAGTGAACATGGCTGGCTGTCAGTCTGAAATGACCTGCAGCCCTGATCATAATCATCCATGTGGTTATCCACCATTCCATTTAGCTGCTGAGTTTCATTTAAAAAAGCCTCACACATGTAAACAAACCAATGTGCAGTGATGAGTATGAGGTGATTAGGTCAGACATTACCCCTCAGATGGAGATCCAGAATGCAATTAGCAAAATGACTGTTACAAAAATAATTTGAGATTTGTTTTATGGAAAACTTAACATTGGAGTTGGAAAGTGCAAAGTTAGAGTAACTCTATAAGCAATTAGCAATTTATTAGTAAAATAAAAACAAGAAACGACTGCATTCATCCACCAAGGCTGAACATTTATCCAACACTGCATGAATTGACTCCTCAGCTCATATTGTATACCCATACTGAACCCAAGAACATCAAGACAATGATGAAGATTATGAAGACATGAAACAGAACAGTAAAGAGTCCTTTAAAAATGTCAAAATCTTGAAATTGACTTTAAAAGTTTATCAAACCAATCAAACAAGTAATCAAATACCTCCTCGGAAAAGGTAAGAGCCAAGAAAACCCCTTAAATTTTCATCCACATATAAATAACACCAATTAAAAAATCAACATCATTGTTCAGAAACAAACCCATCCCCACGGCTTCTATTCGGGCTCCACAACGTTCTAATCAGATCAGTTGTTCTTGTTTCCAAGCACAAACAAATTTTAGAGTCACAAAGTTTGCCAAGTCACTGCTGTTGGCGAAGATCAACTTCCTGCAATTACACAATCGTGCAGTGCAGCAAATATGTTATATTTATTAATATTACAGCCTCATGTCTGATAATTAATTTTTCCAACGATGTGCCCCGTTAAATCTTTAACAAACAGCCGCTCGCCATATGGAGCACAATGAACTGACTGACCTCCCGTCCTCTCGCTGAAAACATCCTCCTTCTCGCTCGTTGCCTATCCTCAAGTTTAGAATATGAGTCCTCAAACAACAGGCAGCTTTTTTTAAGGTCAGCAATCATATTAATTTTAAAGAGCGGCTGAATTCATTGGCTGCATAAACCACACATTAGACGGCCTCTACATCACTTGATTCACTTCAGTTTATGGGGCTTGTTTCTAATTAAACACAGCAATGAAAAATAATTATTTGGAAGGTAATGTAGCAAAGCAGGGCCATGATTTGCATGCGTGTGTGTGTCTGTTGTGAAAAATGACAGGGTGGGTGTGTGCAAATGTGTATACAAGTAAGAGTACATCAAGCGTTTTTGTCCCAGCAGATTTTTGATGAGGAGTACGCAGTGCTGTATCTTGACCAAGGAGGGGCCTTGGTGGCAATAAGACACACTCCGCTTCCCATCCGACACCTGTGGTGAGTCATTATGACAGAGACGCCATTTGTCACAGCATGACTAATTTTCTCTGAGGAAACTGCAAGTCCTAAGTTAGTCAAGTAAAGGCAAATGAGTTTGTCTTGAAACGAAGGGACGGTACGACTCTGTTTAGAAAACCTTTGACGATTGTCATTCGGCTTTCTGGTTTTGAGACTATGATGACTTTTGCTCTCACTATCAGCGTTCTCCGAGCAGAGAACCTTCAGCCCTGCGCGGAATATAAAATAAAGTTGTTAGACAAGTCTCAGGGTCATTAGTGTGCGCACACAGTTGAGGGATTAGCAGCGGCCCCTGGTGAAGCAGCTGTTTGTGTTCCCAGGTTGAGCTTCGACGAAGGACGGCAGTGGAACAAATACAGCTTCACCAACACGCCCCTGTTTGTGGACGGGGTGCTCGGAGAGCCCGGGGAGGAGACTCTCATCATGACGTGAGTAGAAAAAAAACAGAGGAACAGCAAATTGCTGGTGTCTTTAAATGCATGCTCTCTCGCGTCGTGACCCGAGCCTGTGCCGCTTCCGTCTATAGCTCAGCCTGCTCTATTCAGAATTCCTGACTGTGTGTTTTCCTTTTCATGAATAAAAAAAAAGGTTTCTGTCAAGGTCTAGCCAACATCAAAACTGGCTGTCTGCTGATTATGATCACAGGAGATCAATGCTTCAGCGACAACGTGACTGCCCATTTGAAGAGCGTGAAGAAGAATGATCAAAATGATCAAAAAACGCCAGAGAAAACAGACGAGAAACTTTATTTTTTTTATAAAGTTTTAACTGCATTAGAAAGTGGAGAGAGGCGTGGGGATGATTTAGTGTGCCCTCAGAAATCAGATTTATGAAGATTCCTTCTGTGTTCTTTCAAATTTATTATTAGAACAGCCCAGAGCAGAAGTGCGTGCATATGGTATGACGCAGCACTGCTCCCTTATTGCAGCAGAGATTTAGGACTTTGGGACATGTTACCACAGCCATTACATCAATGTTTCATGATACCTGCCATAAATGACAGACTGACAGCTGGCTGTGGAGTCAGCTCTACAGGAGAGTGATAGGGCACAGCTGGAGAGAGAGAAAAGGAAAATGCAGCTCTTTTTCTGGGTGGATTCGAGGGTGGGGGCTAAAGGCGATGGCGGCAGAATAAGTTCTCGAATGCAGAGCCTCTCAGCTGGCAGACACACCATTAGTTTTCATAAGACCATCATGCACTGTTTTCTTATCAATTTGTACTCATTTTTACAGTAAGTGCCTGTCATGGCTGGGTGCCTCAGAAGCTAATTGACAGATTGATTGTGATAAATATGCTGTGGTATGAATGGTGAGGAGGGGTCAGTGCAAAGACACACAGCCACTCAATTTAGCTAGAGATGGAATATTTATCCACTTAGTCTCATAACCTTGGATTGTGTTTTGTTCCTGACCAGTACATGAAAAAATATGGCTTTTTGTTCTGATTAAGTTAAACTTTAAAAGAAAGTTTTTTTAGTAACAGCATAATGCTGGAAATTATATACTGTGGATTTCGAGTGTTAGTCACTGTTAACGAATCCCATGTAAAGACCAAAACCTTCCAGCAGAACAATTTATTGCACAATATGTCTTATTTTCCATGTTTCATTTCACTCTGTGCTGTAGCCATAAAATAAAATCAACAAACCCTTTATTGGATAGGGAAGCTTTGTGGAGGTGACAAAGTAAGCTAAGGTTGAACTTTCAAGCTGGCTCTCTGTATTCACTGCACAACTATTTCTGTCACATGTGCTTTGAACGAAAAGCTGGATGCCTTCTCGAGTCTAATGTGTTTTCCAGTTTTCCAGCTCCCTACTAGAATCCAGCAACTGGTGATCACTTGCTGCAAGACAGAGCCATGTAACAGGGACTCTTTTTGTTTTAACTTCCACCATGTCTCTGGCAGTCTGTCTAGGGTTAGGGTTGTGAGTATAGGCCGGGTTTGGGTTTGGTTAATGTGCTCTTCTTTTCATAGATTTTTCACATCTTTGGAACACTTACATCAAAACACTTTTAACAGAAAAACTGTACCTACAAAATGAATGACACTTCACTTGAAATCCAACATTTAGTCCCTGAAATCTTTTTAGCATGTTGCAAAAGCCTAAACCCTAAGCCTAGACAAATCACTGGTGATTGGATGGATTTCAAGAGTTAAACTTTACAAAACCAGCTTGACAGCTGACTTCAGTCATGCTATCAAGTGATCAGGATGAACAACGTGTGATAGATTGTTAGCTCAGAAATTTGTCGTTGTGGAAACGAGACTTGTACACCACCTCACCAATGGTCAGGTTTCTGTAGCACTACATCTGAGTATCAAATATAATGCGAACTTCTAAGATTGCCTTTTTACAACTCATATCTTTAGGTCAACACAACAAAATCTAAAGAGGCACCAGCACGTGGGAATATTAAGCAGTTGTGCTTTACAAGATACCGAGCTGAATTCTTAATTAATTCCCGTCATTGGTCAGCACTGTCTTCTCACAGCAGAAAGGCTCCTGGCTCAAACCTCTTATAGCCTCTCTTTGTGGTGCTCTGCTTTCCTTCCGCAGTCCAAAGATATGCTTGTTAGGTCAACCAGTGATTCTGTGTCTACGTCTCGTCTGTGATGGATGAGGAGCCTGCCCAGGGTGTACCCTACGTTTCGTCCTACACCTGCGGGGATAGGCTCCAGCATTCCCATGACCCTTACTTGGATAAGTGGTTAACAAAGTGGATGGTTAGATGGTTGAATAAAGTTTCAAAGAGGCAGACTGCTAGATTAGTAAATTAAAAATACAATGCCCCAAAAACCAAACATGATGGATTTGCAGATAGCCGACAGATTTGTACAACTACCCAACTCTAACGTCTTCCAGGATAAAAAAGTGCCTTTCTGTTACCTGTTGGTTCTTCCAATGATGGATCGCTGGCGGCAGATCTTGTGTGTTTTAAGTGAGGAGCCAAATGCACACAACGCAGGCGGGACTGATTTTAACAAAAGTGCCGATTTATTCGGGCTAATGGCAAAACAGACAAAACAAAGGGCAAAAGGCAACAAAGTCAGAGTTAAGATAAACCGAACTGGGAGAACCTAAACACTAAACTGGGACACAGGGAACTTGGATGGTGACACAACCTGGAACCTAGAAATAGAAACCTGGAACATGGCGTGATAAGAACAGACAACCCAACAATGACCACATATTATAAACACACGAGAGTGACAAGGGAAGTGGAAACACTGGGGAACACAGCTGGGACGAACTGACATAATGACACAGGAGGAAGCAAAACTGAGCACAGAATGCGAGACTGTCAAAATAAAACAGGAAACAGACTAAGATGCAGACTAGATGCACGGCTCAACACTGGGACCGGGGAGAGAAACAGACTTAGAAATAGAAACGGGAGACCAAACACAAAGACATGACGAGGACTCGGGGAATGAGAGAGCGAGAGACACGGAGAGGAGAGAGGGAGGGAGACATGGCAGGGTGGGGAACATGAGAACAGAAAAGGGAGAAGAGACATACCAACAAGGCTAAGACCCAGAGATCCTAAGAGAGAGGGACACAAGAACAAGGACACAAACAGAACCGAAAAACTCAAAACATAGAAAGAACTAAACTCGAGGCTAAACTGTAAAAGTTGAACTTAAACCATCTTTATAATGTGAGAGTCACAAAAACACTATAATCTCAAAAGACCCAGCGCCCTGACACAAACCTGTAAATCTTTTAGAATAAGATTAAGACTTTTGCTTTCGGATATATATCCATGGCTTGCAGCAGTTTTCTTGCACGAATCATTTTTGAAACATTTGGCTCTTTCTAACTCACAGTCTTTATCAGCTGTTTAGTATTTCACTTTCAAAGGCTCTCTGTAATTTCTTAAAACAGCTGTCCACTGCTGGTAGTATCACTGCTAGCTAATGAAGTCGTTTATTCATGGTTGCATTTTCAGTTTGATGCTCTAAAGTGTATTTGGGGCATCAGAAAGCTGAATGTGCGGGATCAGCGTTAATAGACCTCCATGCTTCCTTTCACGATAATGATGGCTCACGACATTCAGTGCAACAATGAGCCTCACAGATGTGTTTTTAATCATGTGTGGTCAAAAAAACATCAGCTCTGTGGCCTAGATGATAAGATTCATCAGACAATGCTTATTAGCAGGATGAATTCACTCCCAGCTTCGATCTTCGTGTGGGATTTGCTCGCCAGACTTTTCCTTTAACATCGTTTTAGTTTGATCATTATCCAAATCGTGTTTTGTATTTAACGAGTGCAGCGTGTGTGTCTGTTTTTTTTTTCAGGATATTTGGACATGTCAGTCATCGATCGGAGTGGCAATTGGTGAAAATAGACTTCAGGTCCATTTTCAACAGGAGGTGTATAGAGGCAGATTATCAGACATGGCACCTGCACAACCAGGTACGGCATTTAATCAGATCAGAATAGAGTTTTGAATTTTTTACACCCTGTACAAAATGTTTTAGAGCATTTAATTATATTTCAAATTAGTTTTTTAATTAAATAACATTTCAAAGAGGCAGACTATAAAATTGATTTTTAATTTAAAAAGTATACTCTTGATGTTTGCTAATGAGCTGCTTCAGTAAAACACATTATTATGAAACCAGGTCTTTAACCCTGTGACATCTAAGTACCCTAGCTGTACTAACCCCAAGTGCTATGTTTAGCAGAAAAACTAAATAACTTTGAATTATAAACAGTTTTCCCTTTAACTGCATGTCTTGAAAAGCCAAAATTCTGATATTCTGAAACCTTAGGGTTAGAGCTTTCAAATTAGGATTAGGAATCATGGAATAAAATGGTAGTAAGTAAAAGGTAGGACTCAGCCTTGCATGAAAAAACACTCCAAAAGGAATCAAAGTTGTTACTTAATGAGCTATTATTTCCAACTGAGAAGTAAATTCATTGAAGGAAGTCTGAAGTCTGTGGAGACCATCTCCTCCAAACACAAGTTCTTAAGTTTGGTTGATTCAGAGCCCCTCGCTGTACGCTTTCAGCTTTGCTGTGTTGTGAAGCTGGAGACCTCCCAGCACAGTATCCTTACAATTCCTCCCTCGTGCTTTAAGTGAACCTCCCAGCATACGTTAAACCTGCTCTGAAAGCTCCTCAACCTGGTCGGGCCTGAAGCAGAGCCAGACGTTTAAAGCTTGCCTTTATTCATGGCCCACTTCTGTAATTGGTTTAGACGCCCATATGCTCAAAGCAGGCTAATGATCAAAACATATAGCATGGAAGATGACAAGAGTCCAAGCCAATTACAGGGCTAAACTGCCCAAATGTAGAGGTAGTGTGGGTATAAAAAATAAACACCACCTGAAAACAAAGGAGAGGTTTTGAGTTTAAGTTAGGGACGGAGCTGGCAGTTGTATTTGTGGATGCTGGCAAGAATTTTTTTAGCCATCTCACTAGTGACACCTAATGCACAAAGACAGAATCTTCTGGTAATAAAAAGAGAGCAGCAGTGTAGGATGAAGGATGCAGTGGAAACAGGCTGCTGATATCTTCACATCTTTTTGTACTCGACTGATTTTATATTCACTTCCCACACATAGCCACGTGGCTAAAAATGGATCGGGTTCTGGCAGCTTTTGCAGCTGAAACTCCTTCACAGTCATTCATCTCAATATCACAAAAAAAAATCCCTTAAAAAAGAACTCAAGCAGCACATTCGACAGTGTGACGCTTGCAACGGAGGAACAGTTGCTGAGCTGAGCACGCCACACGCCACGAGCCCGAGAACGGTGCTCTTTGCACACATGGCTGATTGCATGCTGTAAATTATTTATTGTGGATACAGCGTTACAAAATCACTTCAGTTTCAAACTCTGTGTTTCTTTCCACTTGGCTTTGTTTTTGGACCCTGCAGGGTGAGCCGTGTCTGATGGGAGTCAAAAGAATCTACCGAAAGCTGAAGCCCACGTCCAGGTGCGTTATGGGAAAGACATACTCAGTGACCATGACATCGGCACCATGCGACTGCACAGAGGCTGACTTTGAATGGTCAGTATTTTTTTTTTTTTAATTTTCATTCAGTCCACTTTGTATGTGCTAACACTTTACAATCCCCACTTTTAAACTGTGCATTAATAATTCATCAGATTTGAATAAGTATAATCTGGGACTACTGGGCTCTGGCAGCTCCCTGGAGGTTGGAGAACTGTGCCTGGGTCTCTGAATCAGTTGGTGGTAGTGGGGGACTGGGGTTGGTGCTCTCTAACGGTCTTGGGGTGTGGGGCCTGGGGTGCTTGTGGTGGCGGGGCGGCCTCTTCTGGGTGGGCGCTGGTTCCCGGGGTCTCTGGCTAAGACCCTTCTTGCGAGGGGTTGGTCTGCGCCCATTTGGGGGTGGGGGGGCTTTTTCAGGTGAGGAAGCATCCGTTGCTGAGTGCAGCTTGTCCCAGACCCAGACCAGGGTGTCTTGTCCTTTTCCTGTGTGTGTCCCAAGACTCATCTGAACACTCCAGTCTACTGTCTTGGGTGGAGGCCCCGGACTGGGTGGTGTCATTGCAGAGCCTACACCTCCCTGTGGCTGGGTGTGGGAAATAGGGGTGCCTACTGAGCCAGTTGTTTCCTGGCTCTCTCCTTACACCCACACACACACACACACACGCACACTCCCTCATACAGCACATGCACACATAGGGTCACAGTGGGTAGAGCCATTTATGTGGCTCTGCCAGTGCTACCTGTGCGTTTTTGAGTGTTTGTGTTCCAGGTGTTGTATGTTTGTTCTCTTATAGGTGCGGTAGTTGGCGATACATTGTGTATTTCTTTTTGTACTCTATTCTTTTATTATGTCTTCCCCAATCCTCTCCTATTTTTCTCTGCCTGTCCTGCTTTAGACATTGTCATACTGTATACCACATATAATAGAATAACTGAAATAACAGGAATAGAAATGAAGAAGTAAACAGATAAACCCTGAACAAGAGGAGCCTATAGAGAATTTATAAAGCTGCTCTTGGAAAAGCAAAATGCGTTTGGCACACAGTGCATTCAGATCATAATTCTGATTGTAAAAGCTGCCAGAGAGGTCAGGACTTAAACAAGAAAAAGAAAAAAAAGCTGGAGCAAACATCGTCAGAGTGTTTGGTTTCTGTGTTTTTGCTGGGATTTTTTTGTTGTTGCAAAGAAGTCTGACTCCTCTGAGCCCTGTGTGTGTGTGTGTGTGTGTGTGTGTGTGTGTGTGTGTGTGTGTGTGTGTGTGTGTGTGTGTGTGTGTGTGTGTGTGTGGCTCCGCGCGCGCACTAGGAAGCCTGCAATATTAAACCACAGTTGCTGGAACTCTTAACACTTCACCATCCACTTTGTTATTGCCTTTGACCTTGAAAAATCCTGTAAACCTGTTAAGCCTTAAAAAAAAAAAACTATGACCTCAAAGCAAACGTCTTAGTCTTTCAAACTCTGCTTGTTTAGCATGTGGCCAAAATGTAGCCTAACCTAAACTGAGATCTGGTGGATGTTAACAGGTTATGAATTTTACTGTGAACACACAATGATAATTCATTATTGTTAATAATCATTAGCAGTACTAGTATTTATGCATCATATTCATTAGTTTAACCATTGTTAGATTGTATTTGGTAATGATGTTTTGTATGTAGTGTTTTAGATGCACTAGGTAGCTTTAAACATAATTTTAATGTTGCAATTAGGTATTTTTCACCTAAACTACAATGTGCCTAATGTAATCACAGTTAGATCTCTAGTGCAAAAAATATTGCATTTAATCTTATTGAAGAATATGAATTCTTTACAAAAGACTTTCTAGTAATTAAAAGTTTATTGGGGATTCTGAAAAACTAGTTCATGCATTTATTACTTCCAGGCTGGACTACTGTAATTCTTTATTATCAGGATGTCCTAAAACCTCCCTGAAAAGCCTTCAATTAATTCAAAATGCTGCAGCAAGAGTCCTGACAGGGACTAGAAAGAGAGAGCAGATTTCTCCTGTATTGGCTTCTCTTCATTGGCTCCCTGTTAAATCCGGTATTGAATTTAAACTTCTGCTCCTCACATACAAGGTCTGAATAATCAGGCATCATCTTATCTTAAAGACCTTATAGTACATGTACAATATCACGTGTTGTTCCTAGAGTATTTAAAAGTAGAATGGGAGGCAGAGCCTTCAGTTTTCAGCCCCCCCCCCCAAAAGAGGGTTGTGGACCCCCTATGGATCCTCTGCCTAATCACATGAGCCAAGGTGTGAAAACGGGTGTGGGTCACAATCAGCCAAGGTTTCGGGTGGACCCACTGTAAAACCTAGCCCCACCCTATCATGTGATTTCCTGAGGTCAAAAGGCCCAGGATGTGAGTGGGCGTTAAGGCGTCTGGGCAGGATTATAGATGGCAGACATTTGGTGTAGTAAGCCCCGCCCTCTGTTCAAAGATGTCCGTTCACAGTGGACATAGATGGCTTCTTTCACTCCTCCTTCAAACCATCTTCTACATTGGTCTCTCCAATGTAGATGTCTGAGCATTCCTCGCTGCACTGCACAGCTTACACTACGTTGTGAAATGTTAAACATGAGGTCCACCACCCTCCTTGGGACACTCCCATAGGGCTTAAAATCTGGGACTCTTCACCAGTTGCTCTTAGAACTGAAGAAGCTTCTCGGATGAAAACTATGTAACATGAAGTGTTTGTAATGACTGTCATTAGAGGGGTCTTTGAAGTACATTAAAATATATCTGAAATAAATAACCCCTGTCAAGG
Organism: Oreochromis aureus; assembly: GCF_013358895.1. Taxonomy (NCBI): domain Eukaryota; kingdom Metazoa; phylum Chordata; class Actinopteri; order Cichliformes; family Cichlidae; genus Oreochromis; species Oreochromis aureus. The sequence continues at coordinate 40,234,751 of NC_052947.1, forward strand.
TCAATTACTGAGTGACCCAGCAATACAATTTACCAGCAAATGGTAGAATAATCTACTTTATTACAGTTATTGGATTTCAGCCATTCGCCCTCCATTGGTTGGGGGTGATGGGAAAGAGAAGAGAGCAGACAGAGCCAGAGTGTAAAACTGAGTGTGTTTCATTTTTCTCTTATTGTTTCTGCACTCCACAAACACAAGTAAAAAGTAACCAGAGCTGTAAGTTCAGGAGTGACACTGTGTCTCACTCACAGTATTACACACTATTAGTGTGCCTATCAGCCTGGTCCCATTTTTCATTGTATGGTGTTTCAATTCAATTCAGTTTTACTTACACAGCACCAAATCACAACAACAGTTGCTTCAAGGCGCTTTGGATTGTAAGGTAGACCCTACAATAATACATACAGAGAAAAACCCAACAATCATATGACCCCCTATGAGCAAGCACTTTGGCGACAGTGGGAAGGAAAAACTCCCTTTTAACAGGAAGAAACCTCCGGCAGAACCAGGCTCAGGGAGGGGCGGGGATGTTTGCACTGTCAGGATACAAAAATCATTCATGCTGGACTCACAGACTTCACTCTAACTGCCACTCTGGACCACTGTTGCCTTCTGTTTGTTTGCTTTTCTGACATCAGTTCACAAGAAGCTTCTGTTTGTGGCACTTGGATCAGAGTTGTTTGGTTTCTCAGTAGTTTGTAACTCAAAGGAAAGCGAGGGCTCTGTTTTGTGGGACAGTCGCGTACATCATCACCGAGTGTATGATGGCATCACCTGGAGGACAGAGAACAACAAATAGCAGAGGCTAATTGTTAAGCGAGGTGTTTTCTTGTATTTGGCACAGAGCCATGGTCTTATGAGTTGCAGAGATGCATTTGCAATATGTCCCGGGGTTTAAGGAAACTGGGTTTAAGTGAGGGATTAAAAGATAAGAGATCACCGTGAAGGATAACATCCTCCAGATTATAATTGCAGAGCAGCTCTGGCACATTCTCCCGGTGGCTGCTGCTGCTAAATGGAAACCAGTCAGCTGCTCAAACATATAACTGCGTGTGTGTGTGTGTGTGTGTGTGTGTGTGTGTGTGTGTGTGTGTGTGTGTGTGTGTGTGTGTGTGTGTGTAGTCATTCCCATAACTGTGTGGCATCGTCACCTCTTGAAGGACAAAGTGTTCAGAGGAAAAGAAGATGATATTTCACACCTGCTTTTGTGCTGGTGACTCCTGATATCACAGCTGCAGTCACAGAGAATGCTTTTCTACATTAGACAAAAAATGCTTTCTTTGAATGATCAGCAGTTTTAATGTTTGTTTTCCTGTGTATTTATTTTTCCTCACGTTGGTCCCATATCTGCAGGTCTCTCGAGGAGGACTGCTTTTGGAATAAGCTCCATCAGAACTATAAATCACTGAGCCTAATAGCTTTCATTAACAATCACAACACTTTTGCATCTGTGTGCATGTCGCGCTAATTGGGGCAATTTGTCCCTATCATTTTGGGGACACAGCGCTGCTCTGCCTTTTAATTTATGGCACAAACAACTCGTGGGCTGTGTTTAAAGAGCACCAAAGAAGCAGCTGCCGCGGCTCCTCTGAAGTCGATACTTAGATGACATTAAGTTTCCATGTTGAATTTCAATCTGGAATGATCTTACAACATGTGGAGCCCCTTTCAGTTTAGAATATTTTATTAACTTTTGATTGATTTCCCTGTGAGTATTATCAGCCATTTTATAAGCAGGTGTCACACTTGCAACAGCCTGTATCTAATTTTCGAATTGAATTTTCCAAACGCTGTCTCCTCTGTGTCCCGGTTTAATGACGGTGTCTGTTTTGTCGGATCGTTGCAGTGATTACGGCTTTGAGAGACGGACGGACGGCAAGTGCACCCCCGCCTTTTGGTTCCATCCATCATCGATGTCCAGGAGTTGCACCACGGGGATGACTTTCCTTAACAGCACCGGGTGAGGATGAGAGCTGACTAGAATCAGCATGCACAGTCTCAGCAGCGACTCACAGGGATTGGATAAAATGAATGGTGCATTTGAGCCGAATAGCTCCGGGTGCTTTAATTAGTTTCTCAGGGACGACACGGTCGGGCCGAGGAAAATGTGGGCTGAATGATCAAACCTGCACTTTTAAAAAACAATCATGAACCAACAAGGATAAAGCACCGGTAATAAAAAGATCTTTGGGTGAAAATTGTGTCAAGAATTTCAAAGAGGGATGAATGAAAAATTCAATGCCGAATCCAGTGTGAGGGTGTGTGAAGTGCGGTGGCTTTTTCCAAAAATAACTCAAGTGCCCAGGAAGAAAAGTCTGATTTAACATTGATGATCACAATGTGATATAAAGCTCAGAGCTAAATCGTCCTCAGGAGAAATAAATAAAAAAATGCTAATAATAATGGGACTAGTCCATTTTGTCCACTTAGGAAAACATAAGCAGAGGTATTGTGAATAAAACCGATGGCGATAGATGTTCACCATCTTACCCAGAACATAAGCAGGATTGTTGGGGATCAAATGTATGGCGCTTGCATATTCTTCCTGTGCTAACGTGGGATTTTCATCCCACAGTCCAAAGACCTAAGTTTTAGTTTCATTTGTGTTTCTAAAGTGCCTGAAAGTGTGATTGGGAGCATGAATGAAAGCCGTTTCTCTGAGTTAGCCCTGCAATAACTCCTTTCTCCCTGTGACAGCTGGGGCAGTTTGGAAAAGTCATGCCATGAATTCAGAAATGTGAGGAAGGCTTTTTACAAATTTGAAGACTTGAATTATGCCAGCTTTAGCGTATTGGACGCCCAGAATAAAAACTGCTTCTGCTACAAATCTGCTTTGGAAAGAGTGGATTACTATAATTACTATAAGCTCATAACTGATTAATGATTATTTCTCTGACTAAAAGGTTTGGAAGGTGTCACTCTGCGCTCTCAGCTGCAGAAATCTACCATTTAGGTTCATTACTAGACTTTAAGATAACTATGCGTATCCTTTTCTGTAGTGAGAAAAGAATAATAGGGATTGGCAATTAAAGCAAAAACTATTCAAAGTTTACAGGAAACTATTCAGAGAACTGCCCTTCTTACATGACTGTAAATAACTTTGGCAGCCTGGTGACATGTGAGCATTATCTGGCGTAGTTTACACCAGACATAATTTTCCCTTTCTCCATATTTATTATTTTTTTGACAGAATCTTTTAACATGGAGAAGATGTTAGGAAAAATAATTAGATCACATCCCTACAATCAGAAATAAATGTGAGCGTGACAAGAGGAAACATTTGTGTTGTTGCTGCCCTGATCACATGGCCATGAAGCCGTGTTTCTGCAGCAGTGAGCTGCTGTATCCATCCGACTTGGTTGTTTATGTCTTGCACCAGACGATGCATCCTGATGCTTTTTTTGTGTGTGATCTCTTTAGAATGGCACACGGGTGGTTTAGAGGTGTGGAGATTGGATTTTTTTCCCTGTTCCTAACAGAAACTAGTGTTTTCGTTTAATTGATGATTCCAAATTGGTCAGAGGTGTGGATGAATGGTAATAGTTGTCTGTGTACCTCCCCTCTTGCCCAGTGTCAGCTAGGATAATCTATCACCCTCTGTGACTCCAGCTGGATAAGTGGTTAAGAAAGTGAATTAATGAATGGATGGTAGGTTGTACACTCCAGCACAGTTGTGGAGGGTGAGGAGGGTGTAGGTTGTTCTCTCATCCCAAAAAGAAACTGACTTTCATTTCTGAACACATGTAAATGTAAATATTTTATGCCTTGTGAAACAAGGCACTTTTTTTTAGAATTGATAAAGATTTGAGTTGCAAAAACAAAAAAACTTAGATTGTAGGTGTACAATGACAATAAAGGGCTATTTTATTCTATTCTATTCGAATAGAATAACTTTTATGAAAATAGGATTATTACTGTTATATATAGCTTCTTTGGGTGGTGTTTTATCCTTGAGCTTGAGGGTCCTGCACAGTATCTTAGCTGTTCCTCTGACTGCGCTCTTCTGGACAGATATCTCGGGTGTTGCTCCTGGGATCTGCTGGAGCCACTCGCCTAGCTTGGGGGTCAGTGCACCGAGTGCTCCAATAACCACTGGGACCAGTGTTACCTTCACCCTCCACATCTTCTTGAGTCCTTCTCTCAGTGGGCATGTGGCAAGAAATACCAAGGACTGAGTTCCTGATGAAGGCTCATAGGGTCCTGTTGATCTTGTACAGTTCTAGGTACTCGAGGTTCCAGGTGTGGGCCATCGAGTCACAGGCTTTCTTGTAGTCAGTCCAGGCAGTGCACAGGTTGGTCAGCCTGGTCTTGCAATCTCGAACAACTGCTCAGTCTGCTAGCAGCTGGTGTTGAGCTCCTCTGGTATTCCTGCCAATCCTGCCATGTGCCTGTTCATTTTGGCCGCTATGATGCCTGACAGGAGCTTCCATGTGGTACTGTGGCAGGTTATTGGCTGGTAGTTGGATGGGAAGGTTGGTGCTGGGGATGATCGTCCAGCCTTCAGTTACATGTGGAAAGCTTAAGGGAGGCAAATCAGCAGCACTGTTAGTGACAGTCGACATGATATTAATTAGTCAGACACAGCATGAAACGGAGGAATCAGGTTAGAGGTGGGTTGCAGAGTGGCTTGCAGTTGTGCAGCAGTTTCAACAGCGCTCCCTACAGGATGAGAAATTGGTGAGCAGTGTGTAACTTGCTGAGGCTCACACTGAGATCAGCTGATGTGTTTTTCTTTTTGTTTATTTGTTTTTTTAATAAATTAAAGATCAGCAAGGCAACAAAAGCTAACTCTAAGCTTTCTAACATAATTCGTGTCCCGAAGGACTGTCACACACCCTTCCTCCCTTTATATTTAAAGATACTTGGATAAAGAATATATATATATATAAACATATATATGAAACATATATAATTTTCTGACATGTAGTAAGGATTGTAAAATGTCAAATGCTGTACTCTGAATATATATAACAAGCACCATGATTAAAAAAACATGCTACACAATATCTCTGTGTTTAAAACATGGCACATTCATTGTCACTGGAACATTAATCAGGGTAAGTCCTTTTTAAAATTTCTGAAGGAGCCTCAGCACGGCTCTTTGTTGCAGGAACATTGACATTCCCACCACATTCTAGATTTTCTGTCAAAGGGCACCGTGTTTGTGTTAGCGTCTACGCCCTCACCACACAAACAGCAGTCCTGGCACTTCAAATTGAAAAGGTTTTTTTCCTTTTTTCTGTTAAGTTTTCTTGAGAATCTGAATGAGGGAAGTGCAGCCAGGTTAGGGTCTGCTGTTATTTTACACATAAATACAGTTACATGTTTACAAAGAGCAGTTTATACAAACCTTATATGAAGTTTGTGTTTGTCTGATGGCACATCTAATTGGTTTCATTTGCTTTTCCACCTTCAGCTACAGAAAAGTGGTCTCCAATAACTGTACAGCTGGTGTGAGCGCAGAGTACACAGCCAGGAGGCAGCAGTGTCCTATCCAAGCACCCAAAGGTCTCCACCTGGTTACCAGTGAGGGTTCGCTGACAGCCGTGTTAGGCACCAATGTCACCTTTCTTGTTTTTCTGGAGGAGGTGAGCTGTTTTCAGTGTTTCCCATGAAGTCACACAGTGTCAGTGTCATTATATTTACAGTGTAAATAAGGGGGAAGTCAGAACTGTTAGCAAATATTAGTCGATTGTTTCAAATGTACACTTAGATTGGAAATGGCTGTCTGGGTTGTTTCTATAGCAACACCAGCATCCTCAGCCTCGACTGTGCTGTATCCTCTCATATTTTCCTGTTCACACTCTAAACTGAACATACATGTTTAAAGGGTGAAGAAATCCCATTGTACACCTTTTTTTTGCTCTTTATGACCAACAGTACTCACCTACTTTGACATAGTTACACATCAACACTTCCAGAGAAGTCCACACAGTTATTAGTGATCCTAAGAGGTGTTGTCGTAGTAGTAGTGTTAGGCTTTAGGGTTCAAGTTACTTCTCATCATTGTTGAAAACAAAGAAGATACTCAGACAGGGACTGCAAACCTGAGGAGCCCTGAGTGCAGTAGCACAGTTTCTTTTAGGTGGGACTTCCTCGTGATTATGGAGTCAGCTGTGCGGATTGTCTTTGTCTTTAAATGCAGATCATAACAAACCTTAAAAAAGGTGATTTTAGCTTGTTCGCCACTATGTTACCGCTATACCTTCATTCAACCACAGAAGGAGAAAATGCAGAATTCTTTTTACAGTTTCTGCATATTCATACAAAAACATAGAGATTACATTAAAGTAATTGATGACCATGACTTGGTTAGCAAGAGTGACTTCCTATTTCTTTCCAGTGTTTGAACACAACATTCTGAAAGCATGTCTGTGAAGGTTCTCAGTCATCCAGGTCATCGTAGTCTAAGGAGCTTGGAAAGAAAAGCATCTGGACATGTTTAAGTTTCCTTGATGATGCTTCACTTCTCATCTGAGAAGCTTCTTCAGATCTAAGAGCAACTGATGGCGAGACCCAGATTTTAAGCCCTATGGGAGTGTCCCCAAGAGGGTCATGGGAAGTTTCTCGGATGAGAGGTGAAACGTCTTCAAGGAAACTTAAAGAAGTCCAGACGCTTTTCTTTCCAAGCTCCTTAGACTTCTGGAAAGCAAAAATCCCCCCAAAAATCTGAAACATTTGTTTTCATATATAGAAAAGTAGAATGACATTTACATTGAACTACTATCTGCTGCCGTGAAACTGTTATATCTGGAAAATATCCTTTGTCCTCTGCGAGGGTGACAGCGTCTGCATGTAAAGACTGGAGGACTTTGTCAGGCAGCAGATCGTGATCTGTGTTCCTGTTGGAAAAAGTTGACAAAGTGCAAACTGTGACTCACAGTGCCGTTTACAAGCATCCGTACATGATGAGTTAGGACTGAGATCGGTGTCACTATGGACACTGTTAACCTTGGAGTAAAGTCAGTGTCTGACAAAAGTATTACACGGCCTTAAAATGAGACTGAGCTGAGCACACTGACAATAGCAGCCCTTAGCAGGGAGTATGATAAGCATTACCTACACATATTGTGTGTAGAGGGAAAACCGTGCTCTGTGTGGTCAAATGTAATATAAGCCAACGCAAACCAGAGTGAATATTTCATAGAAGACCTGCAGATTTCCTGGAAGTGTTTGTCCTGTTCAGGGTGACGGGGCGAGGACGAGCATCACTCTGGACTTTGGAGATGGCCACGCTCTTACATATTCCAATGTGAGCTCCATCGAGGATGGGATCAAACACATCTACAAAGCTGTGGGAATCTACCGAGTGACTGCTACCGGGGAGAACAGCTTGGGCTCAGAGACCGCCATGCTCTACCTGCATGTCACATGTGAGATACCGAGTTTTCTGAAAGATGTTTTTGTGCATTTATTTAGATTCTCCAGTTTGTCTGCTCTTAGTTTCAGCTCTTTCCACTTTTTATCAGAGTCTATGGAATTGCTGTTTTCTGCTTGTACGACATTCTATCCTTTATCTCTTCACAGAACACGTTCCCCTCCCTTAGCCAAACAAACAAGTGAGATAGAACAAATCCCATTTCGCTTCCACTCAGTTCAGCTTCTGCTTCGCAGCCACTCAGCCCGCAGAAGCCACGGCAACCTCATACGTAACAGGGCTGACCACCCCCCGTGTATTCAGGGGGTGACAGATGTAACGGAGCTGACTTATTGATCAGGGAGCAACATTGCCCCCACCAATCTGTCAATCCTATGTGCCAACCGTACAAATAGAGCCACTGCAGGCTCCAGAGTGCCACGGATGAAAAATAGTACACAGATGGCAGCCGGCAGTCCCAGAGCAAGAGCGAATCTTGAACAAACTCACCCTCCTTACCCACCTATAAACCCCATCTCCTCCCTCTTTTTTCCCTTCATTTGAACCGATAAAGTTATTTCTTTTATTTTTATCCTCTTTTCACATATTATAGCACAGAGCGTCGAGTTCACACTGTGATGTATATGTGTGCCTGAGTAGGTCAGCTGGAGTATATCCATCTCTCAGCTCCCTTTGTGGCTGTGAGGAATAAGGAAGTGAACCTGACTGCTGTTCTGTGGCCCAGCCAAGTGGGAACGGTCACCTACATCTGGTGGATCGGAAATAACACAGAGGTACAGCGCACTCAAGAAATTCACCACTTCTCTCACTACTTCTCTTACTCTTTTGCCCATTTGCAATTAAGTAGGTTGCTGACTCTTCTGCTCCAAAATGTGAGAATCATTATTTTGTGGAGCTATTTTTGTGGATGCAGGTTGGAAAATGTGTAGCCTTGTTAATCAGCGTCAATAAAAATGGTGGAACGTGCTGACCTGTTCACATAGTACCTTAATTACTGATAACCAGTGAAGTGTATGCATCTTAGTGTTAGTGTAAAAATCCTCCAATTATAGGGCCTGCTGCAGTCAGGCAGAGCTGATCAATCACACAGAGTTAAAGGGTCAGAAAAGACATATTTTTCTGTTAATCCCTTTGCAGCATCTAGCCATGCGGATAGTTTCAGCTTGGGGAACTCAGCTTTGGAGATATCGGCCTTTGAAGACAAAAGATCTGAATGGATTTTGTTCAGAATAGCAAAACGTGACACTTTAAAACGGAACAAAGACTTCTGGAAACACTGAAATTCAGAATCAGTTTACGAAATAAAATTAATCAGCTTTCACCTTGCTGGTGGATTGAGTGACGATTATGTTTAGTGTCATTTATTTTACAAAGAATTTCCGTGATTATGCCAAAAGTACCAGGCCAAAAACTGAGGATGGATAAACTGATTTTTGCAAAAAAAAAAAAAGGCCCTTGGCAGAAGATATAAAACAAGTACAGGGTGGGCCATTTATATGGATACACTGTAATAAAATGGGAATGGTTGGTGATATTAAAGTCCTGTTTGTGGCACATTAGTATATGTGAGGGGGCAAACTCCTCAAGATGGTGGTGACCATGGTGGCCATTTAGAAGTCGGCCATCTTGGATACAACTTTTGTTTTTTCAATAGGAAGAGGCGCCATGTGACACATCAAACTTATTGGTAATGTCACAAGAAAAACAATGGTGTGCTTGGTTTCAACGTAACTTTATTCTTTCATGAGTTATTTACAAGTTTCTGACCACTTATAAAATGTGTTCAGTGTGCTGCCCATTGTGCTGGATTGTCAATGCAACCCTCTTCTCCCACTCTTCACACACTGATAGCAACACCGCAGGAGAAATGCCAGCACAGGCATCCAGTATCCGTAGTTACAGGTGCTGCACATCTCGTATCTTCACACCATAGACAATTGCCTTCAGATGACCCCAAAAATAAAAGTCTAAGGGGGTCAGATCGGGAGACCTTGGGGGCCATTCAACTGGCCCATGACGACCAATCCACTTTCCAGGAAACTGTTCATCTAGGAATGCTCGGACCTGGCACCCATAATGTGGTGGTGCACCATCTTGCTGGAAAAACTCAGGAACGTGCCAGCTTCAGTGCATAAAGAGGGAAACACATCATCATGTAGCAATTTCAAATATCCAGTGGCCTTGAGGTTTCCATTGATGAAGAATGGACCCACTATCGTTGTACCCCATATACCACACCAAACCATCACTTTTGTTGTTCCAACAGTCTTGGAGGGATCCATCCAGTGTGGGTTAGTGTCAGACCAATAGCGGTGGTTTTGTTTGTTAACTTCACCATTCACATAAAAGTTTGCCTCATCACTGAACAAAATCTTCTGCGTGAACTGAGGGTCCTGTTCCAGTTTTTGTTTTGCCCATTCTGCAAATTCTGTGCACCGATCTGGGTCATCCTCGTTGAGATGCTGCAGTAGCTGGAGTTTGCCATTTGTGAGTAGCTAATATCCGCCGAAGAGATGTTCGACTCATGCCACTCTCCAGTGACATGCGGCGAGTGCTACGCTGTGGGCTCTTGCTGAATGAAGCTAGGACAGCCACTGATGTTTCTTCATTAGTGACAGTTTTCTTGCGTCCACATTTTGGCAAATCCAACACTGAACCAGTTTCACGAAACTTGCAAGCAGTTTGCTAACTGTAGCATGGGAGATGGGTGGTCTCGTAGGGTGTCTTGCATTGAAATCTGCTGCAATGACCCGGTTACTGCGTTCACCAGATATCAACACAATTTCGATCCGCTCCTCACGTGTTAACCTCTTCGACATGTCAATGGCTGTGAACAAAGAGAAACTTGTAAATAACTCATGAAAGAATAAAGTTACGTTGAAACCAAGCACACCATTGTTTTTCTTGTGACATTACCAATAAGTTTGATGTGTCACATGGCCTCTTCCTATTGAAAAACAAAAGTTGTATCCAAGATGGCCGACTTCTAAATGGCCACCATGGTCACCACCCATCTTGAGGAGTTTGCCCCCTCACATATACTAATGTGCCACAAACAGGACTTTAATATCACCAACCATTCCCATTTTATTACAGTGTATACATATAAATGGCCCACCTTGTATATAAATGGTAAATGGCCTGTATTTATATAGCGCTTTACTAGTCCCTAAGGACCCCAAAGCGCTTTACACATCCAGTCATCCACCCATTCACACACTGGTGATGGCAAGCTACATTGTAGCCACAGCCACCCTGGGGTGCACTGACAGAGGCGAGGCTGCCGGACACTGGCGCCACCGGGCCCTCTGACCACCACCAGTAGGCAACGGGTGAAGTGTCTTGCCCAAGGACACAACGACCGAGACTGTCCAAGCCGGGGCTCAAGCCGGCAACCTTCCGATTACAAGGCGAACGCCCAACTCTTGAGCCACGGTCGCCCCGTATGCCTCGTATCCTCGTACATTCTCACTGCCACGGTGCTGGTGAAAATTTTTTTATAATTGCTATTGATGATGGTCATGTGACCTATTAGGATGGTGCTGCCCTGTGTATCACTGTCTGATGAAGTTGCTTTCAAAGTGCTTAAGTTGCCACATAGTGTGGAGGTGTAAAGAGCTAGCTTAGCTCCTAGCATGGGGGAATCCTGATGATTCATGAGTGGGTAGTTAGCCAAGTAAATGTGAATAAGGCCACAAGGTTAACGTTGACTCCACGCCTACAACTGCTGATACGAGAAGAAAATCAGGTCTATTAAGTTAATGCACCAAGTTAGCTTGCTATAGTTGCTTAGCATTAGCTTTGCAACTCACCACTGGTCAGCTGGTTGCTAGTAAGTGATGTCAGCAATGATGTCAGCAGTGATGTTAGTCATCATCAAACAAGAACTTTGGCTGTCAGACACTGACACTTCTCAGCATACTACACACAGCAGCGCTGCTTTGACTTTCAGTTTAGCCATTATTCAAAGGTTTTACATGTAAAAGGCTAAACAGCATCTCATGCTACCTCGACCACAAAGTGGACAAACACAGCAAAGCTCTTCAATAGATAAATAAAGTTGCTGTATCTGCTCAAAGGCTGCAGGTGATTCCTGGAGTCATTTTTGCCCATTGTGGTATGATGGTGATATGCAATAGCACCCTAAACTTTGATTTCTGACAAATTCATGCTTTATTCAAGCAAACTTTTCCTCCCACCACCAGTTTTCCATTTTCACTCTGTCTAAGAGGTGTGCTCCTTGTGCTGTTGGAAAAGTAGCACACCTATTGCTGCTGTTAGGATTCTATTAGAACTTCCTGAAAAAGTAGAGCGGTATTCCTCCAAATATAGCAAGTCACTGTTGGAGTGCAAACACGCTGACCCCGGCTTTAGTAGCATCAATGGGATTAGCAACTAATGTAATCAATAAGCCAGATGTTAGAGAACCATAACATTATATTACAAAAGAATAAAAAAAACAATTCAAGCATTATGGTCTGAGGATGCACTGTAGCTGTAGAAATACTCCACTCCTCTCTGTCGGTGTAATTGTAGCTGGGTAAATGTGTTTGCTCAGCACTAACAGGGGCCTTTCCATAAGGACAACCAGTTCTGTCGCTTGGTAATAAACAGTGGCAGCATTAGCATCTTAAAGCTATCTGAAGAACAAATGGAGACGTGAGTAATGACAGGAAGGAGCTGCTGGTGTCACACAGAAACTCCCTGTAGGCCTCTGTGCTGCATGCAGCACAGCACAGACTTTAGCAAAGCTGTGTGTCATCGTGCGTGTGTGTCTGTGTGTGTTTTTTGTGAGTCGGCCAACAGCCTGACACCTCTGTAGTGTAAATAACAGCAGTGTGAGATGTTAACCAGCCGTTGATAAGGGTCTCTCACGGGAGTACCTACAATCTGACTCCCCATCTCCCTCTCCCCTTCTTCCTTCTCTCTCTCTCTCGCTCCCCCAGCAGCCAGTAATCACCCTAGAGGGAAGTGTGGCGTACACATTCTCCCGGGAAGGCATCAATACAGTCACTGTGCAGGTGTCTGCAGGGAATACTATTCTGCAGGACAGAAAAACCATTGCTGTCCACGGTGAGCCGAATTTCTCACTCAGTGTCCACTGGGAATCTGTTGCTCTGTAAACAGGCTGATGAGTTTTGTCACCACAGTAGAATAATAATGCCGCTTCCCTTTGATGATCTTATACTTATTAGATGTCATTCTTCTAGTTAATGTTTTTAAAATAATCTGCCATTCTCCAGACTTAGAGGTCATTTTTAACCATATGCTAAAACTTTTCATTTGCTAAGCTATAGCATAAATTGTATATAAATGACAGATGTAGCTTTTCTTTTGTTCAAATAGGGCCTTCTGTGGCTCCAAGACACAATAATGATGTCGTCCAAAATGTTAACATTAAAGCTTTAAAATGTCGATTCCAAGCGTGAACGTCCACATGTTCATATTTGCCTTTAAATTTCTCTTGTGTTTCCTCTGACTCAACGTTATGCATAACTGATGATGAAGGTCTCTGAGACATGTAGAGCTGCAAATTCCAGTTCTTTTTCCCAGTTATTCACCATCTAAGCTTTAACTGAAAACATGCTTTTATTGGCTCAGTAAACACTACAAATCATTACGAACTGTGTTAGAAAATAACTGATACGAGCTTGGAGGAGTTTAGAGCAGAGCTGCTGCTCCTTCACACTGAAATGAACTACCTGAGGTTTGTAATCAGGATGCCTTCTGGCTACATCCTCTTGGAGGTTTTCAACCAGTTTGGAGGAGGGGCCCAGGAGTGTCTGAGGAGAAATTGCATAGCTCATCTTACATTGGAGTGCCTCAGGACCCGCTAGGAGGAACCTGAAAATGTGGCTTAGAAACTGATTTTAGAATAACCTTCTTAGCTGCTGCCGCTGATACTGGACTTTGATTGATTGGCAGAAAATTGATGCATACATTATATTTGAACTCCCAAGATTTATTTTTCGAAGAATTAGTGATCATACGTGATCCATTAACATCTGATGCATGATTATATAGTGTTAGTTTATCTATCAGTTCTTTTTCTTAACAACTACAACACAAAGCATGATGAATAGTTTATTAAGAAAATCAGCAGCTAAAAAAAATGACTGAGCTGGTACAGAAGGACAGCACTCTATCATTAATGTTCTCATTCTGCAGCTTTTTCTCCCCTTGTAAGATCTGAATGGAGGCAGAACCTGAAAATAAAACCAGAATTTAGCAAAAAGCACACGTACACGAACTGAATCTAAAATTCAAACTTTGCATTTAATGACAGATGAAAGGCATAAGCTCCCCTCACACATTTACTTTTCTTCCTGCAGAATATTTCCGATCTCATCTGCTCGCCTTTTCATCAAACCTGGATGAGCACAACCCCGATATTGCAGAATGGAGGCTGGATGTGAGCCGAGTCATTAAGAACTCTCTGATCCAGGTAAAGTTCTCTCTGGCTCTTTTGTGGCAACCGTCGCCTTCCTTTGGTAAATACTGTCAGCGCTCAGCTGGACCTCTGAGTGCTGCGTGACCTCCCTGAGGCTTGGAGACATGAATCTGACTTTTATGATGATAAATGACAAGGCAAGAGGGAGAAGAGGGGAAAAATATAGTTCAAGAGCTGGCTGATTGCTGTGGCTCGCACACCCTCCGAGTTCAGGGCCGTACAGTAACGAGGTTGTGTACAGAAGAATAAACGTCAGCGCGGGTCTAATGCGTGTTCTGCGCTGACCCGAAGGAGCGCTCGGAGACGAGTGCTTTGCGATCCGTCAAACGGACGACATGATTCAAACCCACACATGACATGTTAGGTACAGAGTTTGCCTCATTAACGTGCCGTTATTTCTTCCAGCATCCTCGGAGTGTCAATATGTTTTCTGAAGCAGAGGAGGAAGCAATCTGAGCTTTCCATCATATTTTCACACTTTTTGATCTTGCAAATCAAAACGGATGCTAAAAATATACAGCCTGTCTTCAGTCTTCACTGAACACGTCAGTTCGCTATTGACATCTTTTTTTTCCATGACATCCACAGCCCGGAGGCCAGAACGCATGCCGAAAAAACAACAACAACTTTCAGACAAAAACACGACACACTGGTTAAAACCCAGCGCGTCGGGAGGAAAACCCAACAAGGAAAAGCTGGCAGCCTCAACTGGAATCAATAAGATCCATAAATTCATTTTTTTTATTACACCAGTCCTCCCAACCCAGCTCATCATTTTGACTTTCTTTAAACGCCGATCTGAAAGTGAGCTCCAAGTGAAGGGCCGCCATTGGTTGAAAACCACACCTGACCTTTAAGATTTCATTCATGCTCGATATGAATAACTTCTCTCAAAGGTGAACCCTGACGTCCCTCTTTCCAAATTACATACGAGATTCTGTACGAGCCAGCATGCAAAATAAAGCATCAGTGTAAGAAAAGCCTAAAATGTAAAACCTGCGGCGGGGTTATATTTTCTTAAAGCCGGGCCACGCTGTTTGCATCTTTCAAGCCTGTCACATGGAAAAAACAGATATTATGACAAAAAAATACTATCTATTTAGAAAAAATAATATTTTTGCTGTATCGTATTATAATTCAATTCAGTTTTATTTACACAGCGCCAAATCACAACAACAGTCGCCTCAAGGTGCTTTATATTGTAAGGTAGACCCTACAATAATACATACAGAGAAAAACCCAACAATCATATGACCCCCTATGAGCAAGTGCTTTGGCGACAGTGGGAAGGAAAAACTCCCTTTTAACAGGAAGAAACCTCCGGCAGAACCAGGCTCAGGGAGGGGCGGGGCCATCTCCTGTGATTGGTTGGGGTGAGAGAAGGAAGACAGGATAAAGACATGCTGTGGAAGAGAGACAGATTAATAAGAAGTATGATTAATATGTGCTTTTCAATGAAAACAATGTTCACTAGAACACGTCAATAACAATATCCTTTAGTCTTGCCTTGCAGTCCAGCCGTCATTATGACAGCAAAAAAACACAAACTACTTAATTTTTTAAACAAAATATTTTCCAATATGGCATCAAAACAGTCTGTTTCCCACTGTGGTGAGTTTACTGCAGGATGGAATACAATCACGGACACGTGTCCAGACCTCTCAGGGTATACAACATTAACTCCAGCACCTTTGAATGAACACAGTAACAGTAAGGACATTTAAAGGAGACCTGATTAAATCATCTGTGATTCATTTATTTTAACCCTGTTTTTATTGAAAAAACAAATAAAGCTCATTGGTATAATTAATACATTTTAATTACTTTGATACAGGAAATGATCATTTTTGATGTAATTGTGGAATTGTAATTTTATGCTTTAAGCTTTTATAATCTTTCTCCTGCAAAACTGCTCATCACTCAGAAACAGCACTTTGAAAATTATATTCATAGGCTCGTTTTGGACTGCAATGCACATTTAATCCAGCAGATGGCGGCTGACGCAGCACTGTTCAAAACAGGAGTGAAGTTAAATGCAGCTTGGACTCCAGTCGGGTTCAGGAGTAGCAGACATCCTCTAATCAAATGTACTGTGTGTCACATTTAAAATTATGATTAAAAATGGTGTAATCACTTTTTTTTTAATCAGTTTGTTTCCTCCTGTGACCCTGAATTGGATAAGTGGAAGAAAATGCATGGATGGATGGAATTTGTTACCTTGAGGGATATTTGTGTTCATGTTTTGCAGTAGTTTGATGTTTTAGAAACTTAGTTTCCTTTAGTCCTCATTTCTTTGTTGTTTTCCCATTCTGTTCTTGCTGGAGAGGTAAGAGTTGTACTGATCTTCTCACGTGAGTAAGTGAGAACATTTCCAAAAACCTCAGACTGCAGTAAATCTTTAAGCTCGAATGATAAATGGTTGCAGCCTGAATCCGGCTAAATTCTGGTCAACAAAGGACCAAAAATATCTGAGCGAACGTTGACTGTCAGAGCTTTTTTGTACTTGGTGTCAAGGTTTCATTTCTGTGAGCTGACTGCTGCAGTTCAGTCTGACCCGATCCACTCTACTGTCCTCCTCTAGGCTACAGGCGTGAGAGAGGATCAGCTCCTGGTCACTGTCCTCCCAGGTTTACCCACAGCAGCAGAGTTTTTCCTCCTGCCTGACAAACAGATAACTGAGGGGAAACCAGAGAAGAGCTCAGCTCATTTAGATCAGGTGAGGCAACAACACCTGCTTTCTGACCTGATGCATGTCCTCCAGACTCGCTGCTTTTCCCCAGCTCCACAGTGTAGGTGGATGGATTTCACCTTGTTATCCTCCCTCGAACTGTACCAGGTTTGAAGCATTGTTCCCCCGTTTCTGCTTTATGACTCATAGAGGAATTTTTCTTCTCCTAGCAGCAGCAGCTTCGCCTGTAATTGCTCCCTGAAAAATCATTTCAAGTTGCTCTTTCCTCCAGCAGATGTCAGTATTAACCTGCTCAAGCATGTCCAGTTTTTTCTTCTCCAAAAGTCTAATTCTGGAATAAGCTTGAGGAATATCTTTGCAATAGACTCATCAATAAGCCTGACAAGTATTAACAAGTTATCGGGGGGAATGACTTTTAGACTTACTTAAGTCACATCCTGTGGGGTGCGGGGTGCGGGGGGGGCTGAGGGTGGCAGCATCTTATAAGAGCCTAAAAGGCCACACAAGGAAAATTGTCGTGGTCGATCAGTCACTAAATCACCAGCATATCAACATGAACTCAAATAGCCCTCAGCTTCACGTATTAGATAATGACTGATAATGTTGGCCGTGCTCTCTGTGGGAAACGTTCCACGGCATGTGCAGAGAAGGAAGCTGGGAACAGAATCAATTTGATTTTCCTCTTCCCTCCCCGCTCACACCTGGTTGATCGCCTGGAAAGTTCCTCTGCCCTACAAGCCGGTGATAAATCTTCATTCAAGGTTGGCATCTTTAAAGTGTAGCGCAAGCTCCGCTTATTAGAATGTATAATAGATTTACTGACCCTGGTATACAGTGGGAAAAAGTAATTAGTCAAAGCATAGTCTAAATTTAAACAGCTAAGAAGTATAAAGGCGAAGATGAAGGACTACAGAAATTACTCATATCACAATTAATTTGGCAAATGAGGCAGATAAGATAGATGAAGCCTCTACAGAGGGAAAAGGCTGCTGCAGGGAGAAAATGGAGAATTTTGTTTAGTTTGGCTCTGCAGAGTAATGCAGCAGTATATATGCTGATTTCATAAATGAGAAAAAACAGATTAATGATAGTGAAATGTCATTTATAAAGAGGCTCATTTGACTGAGAATTGGAGCCCTGAGACAGAGATTCATGGAAATGAAAAGATCTGTGTGAGGAAAGTAAGACTTCCTCCTGCTTGCTATAGTTTACCTTTGGGTCATGATAATCTGCTCAATTTATATCAGAGTCAGATCTTCTCAATGCAGAAGGTTACTCGCCTGTCTGGAAAGCAGAGATCAAGTGAGACTGCATGGTATGCATTATGCATTACACTGGAAAGGTCCCACAGACAAAGGCTCTTACGTAAACAGAAGAAAGCTTGGATGGGGTTGTCGGTGGTGGCAGGGAGGTTTCTTCGGGTCATGGGCGCTTACAAATAATGCAGCAGCCTTGCAAAAAGCATTACATTTAGAAAGTTTGGTATTTAAAGTATATTCAGTTTGGTGGTAATTTGCATGCAGTGATAACCTACTTCAGGTCAGGTGCGCATGTAACTGCTTCCATTTATCTTTCACAGGCAACCTAAAGTTGCATTAGTCAATATTTTTATGTTGGAAACAAATCAAACATCGATCATAAAGTGTCTCTCAAATGGACAAAACCACAGATAATTATCACCCAGCTGCTGAACTACACCACCTTTTTATTTCTGCCCCAAAAATTTCACTCTGGAACACTTTTCTAGCTGCATCATGTAGCAAAGATCTCCAAAAATTAGCTCAGATAAACTCAGTGCAACACCTGCCCAGTATGTACCTGTTCTCATACCAGTGTATTAAACTGATAAGAACTGTATGTCACTGCTGTGTTTTTGGTAGTTTTAGTGGTTCTTATGCACAGACGACCTTTAGAGGATGGCAGTAACCACAGTGACATCACCAATTTCACCCAATGGTTTATGAATCCTCTTGGCCATCTCTTGACTTTTTTGAGCCATAAAAATTGTGTCAAGTTTGATCAGTGAGCTGCATCCATGCATCGTATAGACGCAGATACAACAAATGCTTTAAACATACAATTGACTGCAGATAATCATGCAAAATGCTCCACGAGGCCTCTGCACCACAAAGGTTATCCTATTCAGTGAATAAAATTAACCTCTTTAGCGTTCACCTGCTATGTGTGTTATCTTATCCACTACGCCGTTGTGCATAACATCGCTGTAGGGTTTGTATTTATTTCTATTTATTTTACAAAGGCTGCAAATGTCTATTCAATTTTATTTATACAGCGCCAAATCACAACAACAGTCGCCTCAAGGCACGTTATGTTGTAAGGTAGACCCTACAATAATACATACAGAAAAAACACCCAACAATCATATGACCCCCTGTGAGCAAGTATTTTGGTGACAGTGGGAAGGAAAAACTCCCTTTTAACAGGAAGAAACCTCCGGCAGAACCAGGCTCAGGGAGGGGCGGGGCCATCTGCTGCAACCGGTTGGGCTGAGAGAAGGAAGACAGGATATTTCTGCTTTTGAGTCGGGTATTTTGACATCAGAGTCTAAGGGGGCCGACTCGATTTCAGCGCCAGCCTCAAGTGGTCATTCGAGGAACTGCAGTTATGGGCTCTTTACTTTGGCTTCCTTTTTCAGCTGCGGAGGTTGCTGCTCGTGACAAATCATTTTAGGCTTTTAAGTAGAACAAAAATATACACATATATATATATATATATGTATATATCTTGTCCTGAGCCCCGTCAGTATCTTAACTTAAGATAACTCGTCTTTCATAATTCACTTTGGTTGTTTTTTCCTATCATTTACAAACTCACTGAGCAGACTCTGAAACTTTTAGAAATGCTGTCAAAGGCAAGCGAGTTTTGGACTCAATTATTCAACCTGGCATCAAAGGACTGATCGTGACTTTGACCACATTTGCTCTTAAATGTCAAAACACAGATAATAAATGACAAGTCAATACGAAAGATGGATGAGACTGTAGTGTGATGATCTTGACTTTACCTGTTTTTTGACTTGTAACATTTTCCTTTTTTATTTATTTGAGTTGCAACAAAGGGAATTGAAGCTCGTCTCCGTCTTTGTCTCAACAGCTTTCCGAGCTTTTGCTCAGCGCACTCAATCAAAATCTCGTCCAGTTCACGTTGCGGCCCGGGGTCCAAGTCACCGTGTATGCAGCGCACTTATCAGCAGGTAACAAACCCCCCTGCATGTGTGTGCATTCACAGCTGCCCAGAACGGCCTTTGTACCTTCTGTAGCAAGCGGGACAAAACATAGAAACAGCAGTCAGTCAGGTGTATTTTATTACTTAACTAACAACACCAACTCTGTGTCTGATTGGCTCCCACCATGTAGCTACACAGAGACATTCAGAGAGTGAACATCGTTACAAGTATGTGTGCCTCTTCCTATTGGGGATGCTGCTACTGTCCTAAAGGGGCTAATAAGATAAAGAGTAAGAGAAGTCCATACTACTGTATATTAAAATGATTCATCTTTGATTCACATAGGCTTCATGTGTGTAGACTGCTCATTGCATGATTCAGCTGGGTGGAAATACGGGTGGTGTTGGTGATGTGATGCTTACGCTCTGGGGTTCCTGTCTCCCCTATCTCTGCAGCGCCCCTAGTGGACACCAGCGAGAACCACAGTGGCTCTGCCATGCTAATGCTGCTATCAGTAGTGGTTGTGGGTTTAGCTGTATTTGTCATCTACAAATTCAAGAGGTAAAGTGTTCACGTCTATATAGTCGTCACATTGTGCGCGATAGGGAGTTGTCGAGTCATCCTGACAGCTTGGTAAACAAAAGCTGTCGGCGGGGCTAAGAGAAGGTTGATAGGTGCCTGTCAAATGTCTACCCCGCCGTACCCAGTGCTCCTGGGTGGAGAATTGGCTTTTCCCCTCACACACACACACACACACACACACACACACACCTGCAGAATTCTTTTATCAGGTCAGTCTTTACAAAAGAAATGTCAGTTAGTCTTCAGCTGCTATCAATATTAAGCCCTTTGAACACTGGCAGTTGACCTTTCTCAAATGTTAAATTATGTCTCCTCGCCAAGAAGCAGTTCCAAGGGAAAATGATGTAAAGAGTCATGGTGAGACAAGCAGAGACAGAATCAAACTTCACATTTACAGACCATATCATTTCTAATGTTCCTGCCGATTCGCACGCAAACATCGCCAGATGGCTCAAAATAAATAGAACTGCAGATGCGAATGATCAAAACAGCACTGCTGCAAACTGCTGGCACTGTTTTAGTTTAGGCCGTGCTCTTTATTCCTCTGCCTCACTGTAAATCTTTCCTCAAGGAAGATCCCAGGCCTCAACGTCTATGCGCAGATGCAGAACGAAAAAGAACAAGAAATGAGTCCAGCGAATCCAACGGTGGCCACGCCCAGCTCTCAGCGGGACTTGGTGCATTCTTTGGAGATTCTGGACACAGAGTTTAACTCGCGGCCCATCGGTAAACATCCGTTGGTTTTTCTTCTCAGCTCACTTTCAGTATTTTTTTCTTTTACGCTGTTGTTTATTTCACACCATCATGTTCACGCGTTGTTTCATGACACTGTGCTGTGTGTTTCTCAGTGAAATGGTCCAGTCAGCAGGACAACTAAACGAAAATGAGTATGACAAACAGTGGAATTGCCTCTCAGTGGTACAATTAACACATTTTCTTTCTTTTCATGTCCCTCTTTAATCACCTCAGAATATTGATGGGTGGCAAATGAAAGAAAAGAAAACAAGCCTGCAGAAGAAGTTGCTCAGGAACATCTATAACTGTTCTGCTCTACTTTACTCAAATAGCACCTTTAATTTCAACATGCAGCTTGAAATTTATTACACTTGTCAAGAAAATGCATCGGCCCGGCCGAGTTTAGTGATGTGAAGACTATAAGATGATTCATACCATTTTTTTAATTCATTTTTCATTTCACGTCTCATTCATTCAGCTTTTCTTCCAATTTGTCACCCATATGTACATCCTGAGACAACATTTGCTTGTCTAACATGCTAACACATAACAAGCCTTTCGTTGGGGTGGGAGATGTAGTTTCTTATCTTTTTGTGGATCCCTCTGAATGTTGGTGGTATATTTAAAGTTTAAAGTGTCCACTTTTGGCAAAATAAATGAATAAATGAAAATAAATAGATCAGAATAAATTCATTGTTCCCAGAATTCCCGGCACTGGTGTTATCAGTTGTGTACGTCAGCTAGTCTTAGCGAGCTTCTGCTCTGTTGTTGTGTAGCTGCATGTCATCTCACTCACGCATTTAAACAGCTTCTTGTCATTAATCATTATGTTGTAATTGTCACTTGTAGGCTTATTCATTGCTGTTTAAAAATCATATATTGTCTGACCTCGTGATGTCTAACTGACACCTGGGCTCGGTGAGATTATGAGTCAAAACGACTATAATGTGAAAGGCTTTGATTCCCCATCTAAATGCGTCTTTTGTCCTGTCTCCTTCCCCAACTGGTCACAGCAGATGGCTGGTTCTGCCAGAGGTTACTTCCTGTTAAAAGGGAGTTTTTCCTCCCCACTGTTGCCAAGTGTCTGCTCCAACAGGGTCATCTAAACGTTGGGGTTTTCGCTGCATGTTTTAGACTCAATTTTTTTCCAGATGCATCCATGCATGTCTGAAGTGCCAGCACTGCTTTGATAAAGGAGTCCTCGGGTGCTTGGTGGGGAACAATAAACAAGGGAAAGGAGCTCAAATGGAGGACTTTAATTCATGGGGTTTTCAAAATAAAACTCCAATTGAAGGCATTATGCTCGTAGATGTCCAGACTGTTCCTAACACGTATTTAGAGTATTTAATGATCGATACTGTTGCTCGTGTAATCCGCTTGTACCAAATAAGCGCTGACACGTTTCTTTCTTTTCTCCATCAGGATGTATGAAACCTCATGTACATGTGAAATTTTCCACAGAACTCCCCACGTACATCGTCTAAACTCTGGACTGGATTACTGTTCCAGCTCTGTCATGGATATTTTTTACCATTTGGGACACAATGGTTTTGAGCTTTATACCTGTGCATGTTGGACCCCGCTGACACATACTGTGCTCTGTTCAAACCAGAAGAAACTGTGTACAGGTTTTCAATTTATTTTAACACGTCTCCGATAAATTAAACATTTAGAAAAAAGTCCCGTTTATTTATACGAGTCGCATCCATAATGGAGAAGGATTGGCAGCGTGAACCGGAGAGGAGGGAATGTGTAACAAGCAGCAGTGTTTTGGATTTGGTTACATATCTGAGATTGGTTTGCTGTTCTATGAAGTTAACAGCAGTAGTGTATTATTTATTCATGAATATACATGAAGTATGTTATTGAAGTGAATTACACATTTATTTTGTAAATCATGAATGTCTATGTTAGAAATAATTTGTGTATTTTAATAACAAATGTCATACTAAAAAGAGATGCTGTTATAAAATATGAATAGGGCACCTCAAAGCTTTTGGTCCATTGTCTCTCAGAAAGCTGATTTATGGCACAATACACATTTTCTACAAAAGTATTAATTTTTTTCCCAATTTTAATTTATTAACAACCGAACAACAACAGGGTGTGAATCTCTGGAATAATTTAAACCTTGCTGTTAATCTAATGCTTCTGGTACTATTTATGATACACGCCAGTTTGTAAAATGTTTTGTGCTTCAGAACATCACTTGATGGCTGAGGCACCATCCATCTGCGGGTGACCTCCAAATATCACCGGACCTTTTAGACCTTTACAAGATACAACAGATGATGACCTGGCAATGATCCCACAAAGAAAGGTCATTCCTGGCCACAGTCTAGGAGCTACTACAAGATGCAGAGAACAACTTATCGCGGGTCAGATTTAAGGTGGCACTTGGAATGGGATACAGCTACTTTGTGGGAGAATCCAAAGAGCATGGCAGTGAGAAAGAGAGAGACAGACAGAGAGAGGTTGAGAGAGATTGAAGACGGCTTTTAGCGGACACGACGCATTAAGGGCGTTCTATTGGACAGAATAAGAAGAGGTTGACTTCTTGAATACTTAATGTGGCCTGTCAAGCTCAAGGCTGGCTAAGGTTGGTTACACATTTAGGGTAATATCCCAACCTGCTCTCAAGTAGCACCCGTCTTCATCCCAGCTCATTATTTCATGCTGTAGGAGCAGGAGAAGTAGAGCGCAGATGCTACCAGGCTACATGGATGGTTAGCCTCAGAGGACTGTCAAGCCCTCTGGTACTCTGTGTGTGTGAAATCTGACAGATGTAAATGCCTGATTGATGCCTTTCATATCTTCTGAGGCAACTTTTTAAGATGTTCTTTTCTCTTTTTTACTTCGGCGGGATGGAGAAATACAGCACAGAGGAAGTTGCTTCTGTTAGCGTTGCATCATCTTTCCTGCAAATGTGCCAAAATTCAGAGTTATGGGATGTAAACTGTGCAGCATCGTTTCATTTGACTGTAAATTGAGTGACTGGGGAAACTGATGAACAGCTAATGATTGGACGATTCCAATTTTGGTCCAAATCTCCATGCTGTTGACTGAGGCACTAATATTTTCCAAAAACAATTATTTGCAGATTGCCAATGGCTCACCAGAGGTTCTGGGTGTTCCTTGTTCGGCCTCTGGGCAAAGATGGTCATCGCAGCGACTTTTCAAAAGTGGAATCAGCAGGAAAGCACTGATTTTTCTTAGTCGCAGGGAGGGTGCCATCCTATTTTTACTCGAGTGTAAGTGAGCCATTATATAAGTCGGGATAATTTGCCCTTGTAAAGGTCTATCTGTTCAGAACTCTGGGGTTCTTCGTGTAATGAGGTGTTAAGGTTACATGTGCAAACAGATATGAATCAAGGGTTCTGTCACCAACTTATGCAAATTGTAAAAGCAGCAGGTAGTTTTGCAGCACAGGTTGTTGTTGTGCTCCGATACTGGAGCAAAATTGGTTAGTGGTGTTCAAGTGCTGATAGTTTTTTAGCACAGAAAACTTGAAGGTAATTGGCTGTAATCATCAGCTTTATCTGTAGCTGTTGAATGGAAGAGTTACAGACAGTGCTGTAATTCAAGCACACAGGGTTATAGCCAGGTTGATGCTATCACATGTCTGAAGATGTGAATATTCCTCACCCTCCTTTCTTTGCATTGCTGGGTGCCTCTGGATTTTCGAGTGGCCGTGGGCTACATCTGCATGTGTTTTGAGATCCACGTCACACTTATTGGCACCCTGTCGCACTTGAAGTGTTTGAATCCATATACTTAACAGGGAAATGATGCATGCAGACATCGGGCCATGAATGTGTTGGTATGCAGCCAGTGTGTCCTGCCCTGAAACTGAAAAGTGCACAGACAAACACCAGTGATATTTTCAGTTGTCATAGGTCTGTTCAAGAGGAAGTGTTTATATTTCAGAGCTGCATGCAAACATGATTTGGGGAACAAGTCAGCTTACATCTTCATCTGTCTTGTGGCTCTGTGTGTTTGTACTCAGCCATGAGCTCGGTTTATGGAGTTGTGCACAGTGTACATGGGTAGTTTTACAAACTGGTGATTGGGGTTTTGTAAATGCAGTGTTTCAATATATTAAGACATTTTGAGGGGCCTTTTTTGGTGTTTGCTTATTCAGACATGGCCAAGGTTTCAAAGAAAGCAGTCAGGATATGTATAAGTAATCTTTGTTAGCTAAAAGCTCAGACTGCTCAGTTTCATACGTTTTCTAATCTTGGCTCAGTGAGTGCAGACATCCCCATTATGGTCATTTCAGGTGCAAATCTATGGCTGTAAGTGCAGAAGACCCATCTACCTGACATTCAACTCTTCATAATCAGAAGTTGTCTTAAAGACAGGGCGAATGGTGCCAAATCAGCTTGTTTCAGATGGAAGGTAAACCCAGGGTCCAATAAAAAAGTATTATTTAACACCAACTCATGCAGAGCTACTCTAGTAGAGTCCAAGATTAAAGCTATGGAGCTGAAAATGAGCATCATCGCCCCCCTGAAAGAGTATCTTACTAGTGTTTCAATGTAAAGAATGTAACGTAGGTGTGCCGGGATTACTTACGAATTACTTAGTTTGTATTTGAGAGCATTAATATCCATCTCTCTGTCTGGCTCTGGTTTTGCATAGCTTGAGGGAGATACTTTACAGCAGCCTGTAACCACAGGCCTGTGCTCAGAAACAGCAGGGCTCTAATCTGAACCTTAGCTCCAGGGAACAGGAAATGACTCTGACCCGACAAGATCAGCAAGGCCGTCATAATAACAGCACCTCCTGCCTGTGAGTTTCACAGGGAGAAAGACAGGTCGAACAGCCTGGAAGCCATGTTAACAAGGTGGATCTCTGGCCTCCTGGTTAGGGCGAGCTGTGATGTGACAGGACCCAAGGGTGCGGAAAATCAAGTTGTAGCCTAACTCTGAGCTCTCTCTCTCCTTCTCCCCATCTCCTCCGCCCTGCAGAATTAGCAAGATTATTATTTTTGTAGAGAAATAATAATAATGATTAAAAAAAAGAGTTTTACTACTGTACAGCTTTTGTATAAGAACAGACGGTAAGGTGTTCCAGTGTTTTTGTTTGACCTCAACTGTGCTGTGTGTAATTGTTTTATGCATTTACAATCATATTTATTAAATGGAAAGAAGTCTGTTAACTGTGTTCTCATTTTCTTACAATATTTGTAAAGAAATACTATGTATTTGCAAAAGTAATAATCAACCTATAAAGAAAACAAGACAAGCACGTGTTGGTTCTTTCTTCTGCACACATACCGTAAATACACCGGGTTCACGAGTCGGAGACATTTTGAATTTAATGGCTTTAAATCTTTCATTCTAAATGAAATTATCAGCATGCATGGATGCCACGAGCTTTTTCATACTTGATTGCCCAAGTTATCCCAGCATGGGATGATAGGACAATGTTCCAAAAAGTGTTGAGCTCATTACCCGGCTCCAGTACGAAGCCTCCTCCATGAAGATAAATAAGTGCTGCTTCTACTTGGTTAGGCTGGATTTGATCCAAGTGAGATTTCCAACTCCGGTGCAGTACACTTTAATATTTCCAGTGTTTCACTGTCTCACTACATTCACATTCATATTTTTGCCACTAATATCTGACAGTGATTCTTTGTAAAACAGACTCCATCCACTTTGAAGTGTTTATATAGTTCAGTCCATAAGTATGTGGACAGTGAATTTTCTCTCTACCCCACCGCGCTGGATTTTGAATCCAATCTGCAGACTTTCAACTTTAACTAAAGAGGTTTAACCAAAACATTGCAATCAACATTCCACATATTCAGAGGCTCAAAAGTTATTGGAAAATCGACTGAAAAGTAGTTTCATGGCCAGGTGTGGCCGGTTCCTTCGTTATTCCATGACAAATTAAGAGGATTCCGAGTAATGAAACTAAGGTTATATCTTCAATAATGATGATCTTTAAGTACTCATCTGCTTGCTTTTCTTCATTTTTGACTGTTGGTCTGTTTTTTACATCACTTCCACTTTCAATACTGACATCATTATGATAGTCCAATCATTTTCTTCCCTACCTTCAGTGAGCCAATCAGCCTACATCCTGTGTGCTTTACATCTCAATGTACCTCTGTCATTCTGACTGTCAGTCTGTCTCCCCCCCCGGTCACTCAGAACACATCTGAGCCTCCATCTTCACCAAAGTCTAGTCTCTGAGGGGTCCTGTTGTGAATTCATTACTGGGATGATGAGTTATCGGAGTCTAATCCCTCTGCTTGTGGCCATTGTTAAAGGGAAGGATGCACTGACCAGATCAGCAACATCAAAAGGCCTGAAAGGTCACAGAAGACGACTCAAGTGGATGATTGCTGTATTGTTTCCGTGCTAAAGAAAAACAACTTCACAACATCTAAGTGACTGAAGAATACACTTGACTTGGAGGTAGGCATATGAATGTCAAAGTCTACAATAAAGAGACACGTTCATGAAAGGAAGTATAGTTAAATAAAAGTTTAGAACAAGGTGCAAACCACTGATTACATTCAAGAACAAGGGCAGATTAGCCTTCGTCAGAAAACTTTTAAAAGAGCCTACAGACCTCTGATTGATTTTTATTTATATAGTTTTTGTCAGATGAATTCAAGAACTCAAGATTAATATGTACCAGAATGATGACAAGAAAAAAACATTGAGTAGGAGATAAAGAGCTCATGATCCAAAGCATGTCGCATCTGCTCATGAGTGTTTTTTACTTTTGGTAAATTCTGCAAAACTGAGAATGGATAAAGACCCAAAATAAACTGCAAAAGAAAGCCAACAGTTTCTTAACGCAAAGAAATGGGATGTTCTTCAGTGGCCAAGTCAGTCATCTGTTCTTTGCCCAGTAGAGCACATTTCAGTTACTGAACACGAAAACTAAAGGTTTTTGGCATGGTGGTTAAGACTGCTGTACTCGCCACCAAGTGATTGTGGCTAGACCCTACAATAACACAGAGATGATGATGATGATGATTGGTGATGTTTTTTTCCTTCTTTATGAAAATTTTGTATGTGCAGTGATTCTCACCCTAACCAATCACAGCAGATGGCCCCGCCCCTCCCTGAGCCTGGTTCTGCCGGAGGTTTCTTCCTGTTAAAAAGGAGTTTTTCCTTCCCACTGTCGCCAAAGTGCTTGCTCATAGGGGGTCATATGATTGTTGGGTTTTTTCTCTGTATGCATTATTGTAGGGTCTACCTTACAATATAAAGCGCCTTGAGGCGACTGTTGTGTTTTGGAGCTGTACAGATAAAACTGAAATGAATTATCTTAATGTCTGTGAAGGTTCTCAGTCATCCAGGTCATTGTAGTCTAAGGAGCTTGTTAAGAAAAGCGTCTGGGCTTCTTTAAGTTGCTTGAAGACGTTTCACCTCTCACCCGAGAAGCTTCTTCAGTTCTAAGGGTCGAATGGTGGAGAGTCCCAGATTTAAACCCAGTGGGAGTTTCCCCCCAAAGAGGGACAAAGGACCCCCTGATGATCCTCTAATCACATGAGCCAAGGTGTGAAAACAGGTGTGGGTCACAATCAGCCAGGGTTTCGGGTGAGCTCATTGTGAAACCTGGCTAACTTTTGGTCTACATGACTATTTTGTTGGAAACTGGATCAGTTGAATCTAAAGTGATTTAGAACTTGTTGCACTACTCAGCTTCTTTATGCACTTTTGAAAGACTTTGTAATTATTTCCAATTTAACATGACAGCAATGGTGGTATATTAGAAAAAAAGGCTTTAAGATGTAAAAAAATGCAACATGATGATATGATGAATTTTTAAAAATGACAGTAGGATTATTTTACCCTGTGATAGGCTGGCAACGTGTTCAGGGCGTACCCCACCACTCACCCTATGACTGCTAGGATGAGCTCCAGCACCTACATCCCTGAATTGAAATAGTTAAAAATCAATAACTGTCAGTAATAACATTCAGAAAACATAAAAATTTGAAAAAAGTAAAATAATAATTATGTTCTTATTGGCAACAAAACCCAGTGTAAGAAAATCTAAATACTTTAAAGTCTCAGCCACTTTTAATAAGACGATTAGTATTTTCCTTATTATACAGACAACTTACTTGAGAGAAACTTGACAGTAATTTCACTCTAAAAAAAATCCGGGTGCTCCTCCTTCACTCCTCTGCTGAGGATAATTTAGACCAGTTTGTCAAGCACAGGATACTCTCATAAATGAGGAAGAGAGTCATTAAAGATGAGGATGTTAATTTCAGCATGGATGTAACCTTAACGTTCCAGTGCAGAATATAATGATGCTGAAGTGAGCGATTGTGCATAAAGGATGGGAGTAATTATTGCCGGCTCTCTTACGCTTATTTATGCGCTTCCCAAAATAGCTGTGGTTGGAGCGGTGCTGGTGATAATGATGGTGGCAACAGCAAAAAGCAAAGCTTATAAAGAATCATTGTTTGACTGTACCATAGCATTGCTGCCAGTACACAGTACTTATCAGAGCTGAGGGAGTCGAGGAGCATCTATGATCTGAATAACAACGATGATGAGTGCGTTACTCATAGTTCAAATGATGCACATATCCAAAGGCTTTCGTCGTCCTTAACAAAAGAGAGACAGGCCACAGGAACGTGTCATCACTGATGCGCATGAGTCGAGGGGGAGGTCCAGACAAAGTGGCTGGGAATGGAGGAGGAGGGAAGATGTAAGGGCAGCGTTGGTGTGGTCGAGGCACTCTTTAATCGTTCTTTGCCAGAGGAGGCTGGGGTGCCCAGGGGAGAGAGAAGATTACCAAGAGATCAATTCCAGCACATGGCTGGCTCTGCTGACATCTCAAGGTAGTGCGCTGCAGTGCCCCCCTGGGACACAGCTGCCAATACAGGCTGGCATTACTGCAGATTTACTGTGAAGGGGACTTCGAGAAAGGCCAGGGGAGGCTTTTGGTAAGAGTTAATAGCTAGAGGATTACATAAAATGTTAAAGTGTAACGAGGGTGGAACTGCCTGACTACGCTAATTTAAAGCTGCAAAAAAAAAAAAGTTTTCAAACCAAAATAATCTTCAAGTCCACTTTAACACCATTTCCTGGGTTTTTATCCTCATGTCACGCTGTTCATCAGTGAGGAAACATGTTGGTTCAGGTATTGCAGATACTTTGGCTTTTGTAAACACATGAGTTATGGAAAGAGAAGTCAGCAACTCCGTGTGAGCCAGGGCTACAAATTATAAATTGTTGCTATTATACTGTATAATTGGCTCCATGATATTTGTGCATACACTGGAAGCAGGGGAGCCATGACGTCAGGACATAACAGCTGGTATCAATGAAAACATCAGGCATCAGGTACATCAGGCACAGCCTGAAAACAAGGTGGGTTCTATTACAGTAATATTAACATTTAATGTAAAAATATAATCTTTATGATGCTGCATAAGTACATCTTTACTATAAAGTGGGATTATAAGTTAAAAAAAAGTCACAGCCACTGTTGAAGAAGCCAATTTTCATGTAATAACATCACATGAAAGCACAGCGTTGCTTAGCCAGCATGTCCCATACTTAGTTTCTACACATTCTTCAGCTCTGATCAAATGTTCTGATTTTATGTGGATCAGCTGCTTTGTTCTTAGTCCCCCTTTGAACCGTCCTTATTTAAAAGAATCCAGGAAATGCCTCTGATGTGTTGTTGTAAATGTGACAACCTACTCTCAGTGTGTGTGCAGTCTGCTTATGCTCCAAACCTATAATAAAGAGTGAACAGCCTCTGTTTAAGCAATGGAGCGTGCGCTGTGCATGGTCACATGACTCTCCAGAGGTAGGCGTCTTTCCTTGTAAAGCCATCAGCAGATTGCATCAAGTTCAGCAGTCTCCCAGTTTTTATTGTACACCAAAACATTTTAGTGGATCAGCGTTTAGTTCTAAATGCAGATTTATGATCATCACAAGAAGTTAATCTTGTAACATATCAGCCAACACTAGTTGTTTAAAATAAATCCATAAGCACTTTGATATCTTCTGCTCATATTCTCATATGTAAATCATCATTTCAAAACTGTTAGCAATATAGTACAAAGAGTTATCACTGCTATATAAACAGACTCAGTTTGATAGAGTTTTATTTAATTTTTCATTTATATAGACCCCTTAAAGCTGTCTGCAATATGTTACAATATTAGAGGCAAAACTCCAATAATCACATGACCCCCACCCCCACCCCCCGTGACCAGCACTTGCCAACAGTGGGAAGGAATAACTCTCCTTTAACAGAGGGATGTCTCCAGCAGAACTATACTCATGGAGGAGCACCCATCTACCTGTTGGAGGTTGAGGGGGAAGAGAAGAACATAATTACATGCAATAGTGTTAAACACACCTGGTGTAAGAGGCCGTAAGTCTCCAAATCCAAACTTGAAGCTGGTTCCATAGGAGAAGACAATGATAGATGAAAGTTTCCATATTACCTTTAGAAACTCTAGAAACCCCAAGATTGAGAGCAAAATGTTCTATTGGAGGAATATGGTACTAGCTCTTTGAGGGGTGTGTTTATTCAAGACTGTATGTACGAAGAAGGATCCTGGATTCAACAGGATCACTGAAAGGTTGTTTTTAAGTAATGGGTTTACATTAAAGAATCAAATTAAAGGTCTGTGGTATATAATCTATTAACAGAGATAAATTAATGTGATTTCAAAAGAGAAGACATATTTGAACAGTCTTCTAAGAACGGGGTCAAACAGACACATTGAAGCTCATGAGTTCATAATAGTCGTCATTACTGCATTAGCACAATGTTTTTTCACAATGATGACATATTGACCAAATGTTGCAACACACATTTCCGTCATCGTACAGCCTTGTACAGTCATAAATTCAGGTGTAAATATTTTTGTAGATTTTATGTGATTTCAATATAAACCCAGTCTGCAGTCAGTAACCAAAGTAACCATTCATACACCTGAGCTGCCTGCCTCATAAAAGTGAACATTTGAATTTGAAACTAAGTATAAGGGATTTGAACTTTTTTTAAGCTTCTTTGTACTTCGTGAATAATGTGTTCCACCTTATTATGTTGATGAGTGTTGCACCAGGGTCATCTAATAAGGTCTGTGTCGATTGGGTGGAGTTGGAGTTTCCTGATGAAATCCTCACTAAATGCTGAGTGGTGCATTTCTATATTCTCTACATTTAAAATCAGCTCAAATGTCTGAATAGATCAGAATGTTTTAGCACTGAACTTCTCCTTTAAAATATTTAAATCAAAATACTTGTGAACAGCTGTAACCTGGATGTTTCGCTGATCGACTGGTAGATCCCTTCTGCTTACAATGAACACAGAGTCAGTTTAATGTCCTGAAATATTTCTCTGGACACACCTCATAGTGTCAGATTCAAAGGCCCGTGACGTCATACTCAATTAAAGACTGAACTTAATGACGAGGACCCGAGCGCTGCAGGAAACGGACATAATTGCTCCAAGAGGGAGAGTCTGAGAGGGAAGGGCAGGCAGAGGACAGCCTGTTACTTTAGCTCAGGGTTACGTGAGTGCATGCATTGTGTGTGTGTGTGTGTGTGTGTGTGTGTGTGTGTGTGTGTGTGTGTGTGTGTGTGTGTGTGTCTGACCAAGTGTACACTTTTGCTTTGCTGAAACAAACTGACAGCCTGTTACTTCAGCTTAGAAAAATATTTGTCTGTTCTTCTGTATCACCGACAAACTTTACTTTTCAAAAACAATTTTAAGTTGACTACAGAATAGCAGGTACAACTAGGGCTGTCCAGAGTGGCTGGACTGCAAGTGTTGTCTAATGCTTTGGTTACTTGTCGCAATGATCGGTGTTCTGTGTAGGGTACAAAGCGAATATGCTGCAAAAACTTACAAGTCGTAACTTTGGCCTGCTGAATGGAAGTTCAAGTTCATTAAGAAGAGTGAAACATTCATTAATGAATGTGGTTTTAACAACTAACAACAGACAGATGAGGCCACCTACGGGTTATATGTGTGGGATAGATAAGGACCATTGAATCGGCTGATAAACAATCACCCAAGTGAAACATTGCTTACAGTGACAAATCCACAGAAATCTGTCACAGGAGCCTGCAGTTCCCCTTTAACAAACATGTTAGTGGATGCATTAAGAACCTGAACATCCATTTTTACTGTTGGGAGACGTCACAGCAGCTGGAGAAATGCTATGCAGTCATATACAGTAGTTTGCAGAGTTTCATAAAGTTGCCTGCATCTTACCGTCTATGCATTTTACCTTGATAGTTTAGCTCCCACTGAGGTTCTGCTGCTGTTCTATACGTCCTGTCAGTACATTGGAATATGTGCATTTCCATCCAGGCACCTTAAACAGTAAATGGAATGAAATTACTGTGAAAATGAAATTCTTTTTCACAGTATTTCTGAAATGAGTATAGTGACATTTTTTTCTCTATGTTACTTCAATAAATGTCAGTTCAGTATATCTAGAATTTCTGTGCTCATTTTAGACACAGCTGGGATGTACTTACACGCACTGCTTACTCACAGCCTTTGTGTTTTTCATTTACTAATATGAACTATGAACTCAACAGACCTGGTGAGGACAAACTGTAAAGGGACTAGTAATGTTTAAAAAAATTACATAGAGGTAAATATAATGGTAACTGGATATTGGATGCACGGTTTTTAGTGGTTAAAGATTTGTTTTTAGACCAGCCTGAATTTAAGGTCCAGTTAATGCCAGATTTTGTTGCATGAGTCCCATGAAGATTTTAGCAGTCGTTTTAGCAGTGAAGGGCAGCGTGGACAGCAGGGACCGTGCAGCTTCTATTTATGGTGAAAGCAAAGCTACAGAGAAAGGCCACAGCTAACAAGACAGCCTTCCACTTCCACTGTCCCCTGAGGACAGGGGGCACAGAGAGGACAGATAGAGCTGAAGCCTGGGAGTCCATCGAGGGAACGCTGTTCTCCTGGGCAATTTGCATGCTCTAATATTAATTGCTATTGGAAATGCTTGATTTGATTAAAGAGGGGGGAGTCCCAGCGGGAAAGCACGGCTCACTGCTGCTGAAAAGGAGGGAGTGGCGTCTTTGTGCCTAACCTTGTTATGTTGAAAGGCGGCAGTCAATACTGCTCACGCACGCACACTCACACTCTCAGTCTCTGGAGTTTGTTTGCACATTTTTACATGTGTTTTTTTCCACAGATAACTGACACAATAGCTCCTGCATATGAAAGATTTATAGCAAAAGCGTTGTAGACGTATTCAGGAATACACACGTACGGCGCACAAACTGTGAACCGTACACGTGTTTAATAAATGATTTGCTTCCACTGAGCTCCATTCAAGTTTTCATCAGATTAAACTATTGCAGATACGCACACAACAAATTTAGCATTCAGACAAGGTTAAAGAATTGATCATGTTGTTTGATATGGAAATGCAGCCCAAGCACACTGTATCAGCCGAACATTTGCATTCTGCTGATCACTCCTTAATTCATAGCTGAGGTTTTCTCTGCATCTTTTGTTTTGGCTCTGAAGGATCTTTTGTTTTGACTGCAAAGGGCATATTTGTCCCCTGGCCTTAGCACAAATAGGAGCTGACAATAAAATATAGCTTGCAGGAGAATTTGCAATTGGCTACGAACAAGAAGCAGCACCGCTATTGTGTCACCACGGGCTGATTTGCATAAACGTGTGTGTGAGCACAAGTACACATATGCTGCACATGCATGAAGCGTTTTATGACACGGACATGCAGCACTCAGTGTGTAATCACATGCATGTGTAGGTTATACAGACCACGCTTAGTCTGTCTTAGGTTTTGACCTCCACCCAAGAACATTAGCATACAGTACCGAGGCTCGAAGCAGGCTTATCTTAATGGTCTTCTTCAAATGAAACTCAGCGAGTTAAATCTGGAGCTCAACAGACTTACTCGGTAGATTACTGGACTGCACAGAACACCGACTGATGAACTTGAAATTCCTCAGAGGCTTCCGCCATTAATTCCTGTCACTGTTCCAGGACACGCACACACACACACACACACGTCTTTCATTTGAAGCACTTTATTCAGCCTGCTTTTGTTTCCCGTCGGGACGTGACTGGTGGTGTAAACAATGCAAACAGACAATGTTTCATTAAAATCCCCATCAGAGGTGCAGGCAGTGTGATTTGGGTTTGTGAATAGGGTGTAAGTTTATACTTGTGAGGGCATGTGTTGCAGAATCCACTGTTGCATTTAATAGCAGCTACAAAATATGATTGTTTTGTCACAATTTATGTTTTTCTTGCATTGTATAATTGCGTTGTACTATTTTTATTTTGCCTTGTCTCAATTTAAATTTGACACTCTGAAAGTAAAGTGGCTCCGTGTCAGCTGACCGGAACCTGCTTGCACAGGTTGAATGAGTTATTTCATGTGTCAAAACTGACAGGCCAAATCCCACTTTCCAGCTTGTCACATCATGACACACGGTTGGCTTCACATTGCCACACACTAGGCACCCCTTTAGTGTAATTTTTAAATTTGCATTGAAGTCCAAAGGAATTCAAAGTGAGTCCCTCGATGACAGAAACAGACACAATGAGACAGCACGCAAGTGTATTTGATAAGTCCACGAGATGCTTATTGCATATGAGAAAAATCTGCAGAGCTCACTCTACCCCAACAATGATGGGACTCAAACTCTTTTGCTCAAAGGTCACTTCACCTGCACGCAAATGTAGAATTTCAAGATGTCATTGTTCCTTACATAAGAAATAGACCCTAAAGGATTAACCAAATCCTATGGAAAATGAGCTATGGAGCTACCCACTGAGTTCCTGGCAGGAACCTGTTGTTGGCTTAATGTGCTGCATATCTGATTTTGCAGCACATTAAGTCTGTGGAAGTGCAGTGGAACTGGACCGTAGTGTCACCTTCAGTCATGTGCAGTGGTGCTTTGTATGTTAGCAGACGAGTCACACCATGATTCTGACAGCGTTCTATCTCCCTGCTAATCTCAATTTAAAATAGCTGAATATCGCTGTTTCTATTCTAGTCTATCCATTAACAAGTAGACAACTCACCTGAGTGAATGACTGTTTAATCAGGTAATCCATATGAGAATATACGCATGCGTTACTACATTATTGTAAATATCCTTGTCTAAACCACTTCTTTAAACAAGTAAATGCATTGCCATGAACTCTATTTATACCACATAAACATATGAGAGGAAGGCAAAATATCACAAATGCTATTTCTTGTAATACAATGCAGTATTTTACCATCCCCAGCTACTACAACCTCACTAATCAACAAAGTAAAATCTTCTCTTTCAGCTAAGTGTAAATGAATCTTTATTAAAAGCAGGATTTATGGCTGACATGTTGTATTTGATTGCATTCACCTAATTGCGTTGCCAGTAAGTGCATGACTTATCTCACTGGGTTTGTTTCTGTGAACCAAACACAACAACCATCCAGCTCCACCTGCATCAGCCAAAGTGTGTGGCATCGCATGCAGAGTTTTGACAAGCAGTATACTTTTCCCTCAACAGGGGGAGATGTGGTTCTGTCATGTTTGCCTCAGCCCCGCGTCAGTGAAACGCGCACCTTGTCGAGACACCTCGGCTCCCAGACAGTGATGAGTGCAGCCGTCCTGCCACACCACCCGCAGGCTGCTGATCTGGTTTGAACTTGCTGTTTTTATGTTATTTAATAGGCTTTTCGTAGCAATGTGTCACTCCCCGCAGTCTGTCACTTCCACTGACTGAGTGCATACGGACCGGGAGTTCATCATGGTTGTCTAAACAGGGAAAAACTGATTCTGCGTGCCTTCAGCTTATGCTGCAGTTATAGGAGACTTAGAAAATATATGTCTTGGGTAGGCAGCGTTAGCTCCTAGGGTCCACTGGATATTATGAAACTGAGCGTGCACATCTCGTGACATGCTGGGTCACATGTCAAATGAGAGCAGCAAGGTTAATTGCTTCAGCTAAAGCCATGGCATGTTAGCCGTTTGCAGTGCTCGCACAGAACACATGCTTCGATGAGCCCAGCACAGCAAATAACTGAAATGGACCATGACCCGAGGAAAATCTATGTCAACATCTCAGAGGGATA
This sequence comes from Oreochromis aureus, assembly GCF_013358895.1. Taxonomy (NCBI): domain Eukaryota; kingdom Metazoa; phylum Chordata; class Actinopteri; order Cichliformes; family Cichlidae; genus Oreochromis; species Oreochromis aureus. The sequence goes on from NC_052947.1 coordinate 40,271,853, forward strand.
TTTATATCTAAGTGCCTCAGTGGTCAAAGACGCAGTCATCAGTGAGCATTTGAGCTCTCGTCACTTCCTGTACAATTCAGCGAAGTCACTTAATTCATCATTCTTCTCTCCCACCTGCCCTGCACACTTCACTTCTGTGCTTTTTTCTCATGTTCCACGACTATGCTCAGATTTACCAATGACCGTGATTATTAGTCTTTTATGTCTCATTTTACAAGAGCCACAGACAACACGACCTGTTCCAAACCAGTCTGATGCATCTATTTTGACTTTGGTGGAAGAGTACTTCATCTCAAATCTGTTTTAGCATCAAACACTAACCTCCTGCTGGCTTTAAAGACTTCTGAAAAGCTTGTAGCGTGCTTCTTCCCAGCAGCAGAAGCTTGAAAATCTTCTAAGAAACTTGGAAAGTAGCTTAATACCAAGCTGAAGTTTTCTGTTGAAGTCTTGGGTTTGAAAGTCTGATTGGTGATGTTCAGAACTCAACAGTGATGTCAAAAGGAGTTTTCATACACAGACTGCAGACATTACCAGGCAGAGATGTATCACAGAAGATTTCCACCATCCAAAATGGTCCCAGTAAGATGGCAAAAAAACTGCTCCTTAAACACTCCAGAGTGTTGCTTACAAAGTCAGAAATATCACCGAGATCATTAGAAAGAAGATCCACAATTTTATTACATTTGATTTACAATTAATTGGACGGTCAGTTCAAGTTCCCCAGCCACCAGCTTCAGGCTGTTTGCATACACCTTGTGTGTGTTAGTTTTACTGAGTAGGCTCAGTCTCCAGAGCAAGAGTTAAAGTCTCCTATGGCAGCCGAATCTTGTGGCAGATTAGGTTTTTCCTGTCTTTATAGAGAAGAGATAATATTTTCTTTGTTTCGTTTCCTTCTGATAACAGGATAATATACAAAATGTCTTGTAAATATACTTTCCTTCGAATCCAAGAAGGACATATGGGCAGTGTTTTAGAAGGATACCCAGCAGACGGGGGAGGTTATATCTCTGATAGCAGTACAACTTTCACTGTGGAAATGTTTTTTCCAAACAAGACTAGATATCAAGTAAAGACAGTTGCTGGTTATTAAATATTGAAAGGTTTTCTAACTGTAAATTGATGTTAGCGCTGTCAGCTACCAAGTACAAAGACTGTCAGACGTCTGAGCGAGAACAGAGATACTACTTGGAAAATTCACCACAAACAAGCGTGTGTTACACGCCTCATCCACACGCTGCGTAAATCAAGAGGTATAGTTCCACTACTGAGACTCGTCGGACGTCTCACTCATTGTGAGATCCTACACATGAGAAAAGCCCTGACCTCATTCTCCAATGGCTGATGTGTCACAAGGGAAATACATTTCTACATTCCTGTAAGACCAGAAGGTAAACCATGAAAAGCGAGCAAACAGGCTTTTCAGACTGCAAGGTACTATTTTTTTATTTATATTTATTTATTGCCAGATTTAACATTTAATTTCCAATGATCCAGTTAGATGTTAACATTTGATTTAAATACTAAACAGTGGCCTCAAAATTTACTTGGTGGGTCAAACTATAAATAAAATAAAATCCCCAAAAATTACTCTAATGAAGAGTAGGTGTAGTTTCTATGTTTGGCATATCTATCTTAACTTCAAAGTGATTTACTTTGATAAACTACTTAACTGGTTAGCTAAAAGCAAGTACAGAAATAGCCAAGATGAGTGGAGCGAGCTCAAAGAAGAGGTCAAGCGCTGTTGTCTCTACAAAGTCGGCCAATCTTTTTGTTAAATCAAAATAGCAGAAACCTCAAAGCTTTTATCTGCCACGGTCAAAAAGCTCAAAGATGTGACAGATAACAGACGGCACACTGGCAGCCTGAGAAAGATCAGCAGCAGGAGCTGGAACCACATCATAGTCGGTTAAAAAAGAAATAGAAAAACAGGAAGGAGTTGACTGGATACAACTCACTTCACACAATTACAGTAATACGATCAACAAGTATGTGTAAAAAGAGGCAGACCAAAATGTCAGAAACATGACTTATATAGTGGCACAATAACTTGTTTTGTGAGCTCCAGGCTGCGATCAGCTGACCTGCTGGTATTCACAGCTCTTTGAGGATTTAGCCAACTGAATGTAAGCAGACGTTTAATGAGCTGTCACGGCTGATTTCCATCCTCTAGACACTATAAAGATGGTACAAAAGGTTCAGTGAGTGAATCTAATCAGCGTCATGAGTTTAAATGTAAACTGACATGTGCTGCCTGATGTAATCTTACAGCCTGCTCTCCACCAACCCAAGATCACTGTGATCACTGTGAACCTCAGCACCATGTTATAAACTAACCAGTTTAGCCTGCATCAAACTGCCACGCAACCTTTGAAAATCACACAATGAATGAACTTAGTAGCACAGTTAGCATACTTGCTATAGTTACAGTTAGCTTATTTCATGTATAACTCCAATACCTGATTTAGAAACTCTAATATGAAGTAAGACAATACATGCAAGCTTTAAGTTTTTATTTTATAAGTTGTGAACAGTCCTCACCTTTCCTTTCCTTTGTCTTTCTTCATTGCTGTATGTTATGCATTAACATTTTTTTCTCTCCTTGGGAAATTTGGCTATTATACATTAGCTAGGAAACACACTTTTGAAACATTGCGCGGGTATCTTGGCCTGGTCTTTCTTGAAAAGGAGGTTTTTAATCTTAATGGGATCTTCCTGTAGTAAAATAAATTCATTAAAAAAAAACAATGTGTGTGTTTGGTCATCTTTGTTTAAACATTTTCATTAGAAATTACCTGCCTCTTTAAAAAACAAACAAACAAAAAAGAAAAAACAAAAGGCATCCAAGGGATGAGACACCTTCACTACAACTGTCTCCCTCTCATCTCTCATTCAGACAAGTGTATTCTATCTTTTTTTTACTGATTCAATTCAAATTCTTTATCGTCCCAGAAAGGCAAATTAGTTTTGCAGCAAGGCAACAATAAGAGTAAACAAAACAATAATATTAATAATAAAAATAACAATAATTGTAATAAAAAGCCACAAGACAGTTATTTGCCATTAAGGAGATGGGTTGCAGTAGGGATAAAAGAAACCTGGAGTGTTTTGGTTTTCCTCACAGGAACTCTAAAACGGTGACCAGAGGGCAACACGTCAAACTCACTGTGAAGTGGATGGTTCAAGCAATTACCAATAGAATGAGCCTTGCTAAGCACATTTTTTGTTATAAATGGCCAAAAGTCCGTCTTGCCAGCGCCCTGAAATTTTGCTAGCAGTTTTTTACCTGAAGTCCCAACTGATTCTTATTCTTCACAGTTATAACTTTTGTTCCTCTTCTCTCCAGAACATACCTCCACTTCACCAAGTCCTCAGTCACCTGCTTCCTACTCTCATTATAGATCACAGTATTTTCTGCAAACAGCACAGTCCACAGGGACTGTTGTCCTGCACCTCCCACACACACTTCTGTGCCACTCCTGACGTCCCCGTTCAGGACCACAGTTCCTCTCTTGGCACCCTGTCATGGGCTTCTAATGAGCCTCGCAACCAGCAGAATCCAAATACACCACATAACATACAAATGTTGAAATTCCTTTATACCTATGTCTCTACAGACCCATATGTAGTAAATTACAGTTAACGAGCCCGTGCTCTCAAGGTCTTATTTTTAGTTTGTCTTTTATTTGGTTTCAGAAAACTCACCAGCTAAACCATTTAACTGTCTCTTCTTGTTGCTGTCTTCACCTCCATGATAATAGTCCTGCTAAATGAAAGTTTATCAACTACATCCATCCAATTAGAATTAAGAATTTTTGTAGGCAGGTCTATTAAAGCCTGCAGTGATGTGTTAGTCTTCAGAAATTGGACTAGCAAAAGCAGTTATGTCCATTTCACCTCAGTGACATTGGCTTAAGTGACTAGTGTAGAGAAAATTGCATATTTGTATTAATATTGCTGCAGCAGTGGCTTTAATAGTTACTGTTTCAGGTTTCAAAATCAGCTGTTTCATTCCATAATACGCTCTCACCCCTGTGGCTATCACTCCTGCATAAGTTGTGCAGTTTTGAAATCCAGCTACGACCACTGTGCACCCACGCAACAAGCAGTACTGCATGCCTGCGTGTCTACAGGCTCATAAACACCATAACCGATTTAAAGATGTAGACGACAAACAGAAAAGTACAACAACGCAATTTTCTCCTTGTGTGCAGTTTACATTGCTCCATGACAACGTGCTGCAGCTCTCTGTGGATGGCAAAAAAAGAGGAGAGGATGACAAGAATATCGCTGTGCTGATGTTCATAGCTTTCATCTGCTGTGAGCAGAAACAAGCCAGATGAAACGACCAGCGGGTCAGACAGGCGGCATGGCCTCCGTGACTCATCCTTCTGCCACTTTTCCTTTTTGAATTGGGTTAAAATTACCACTGCAAAGTGACGCACTGAAGATTATGAGCTGCTTCTCAGTGATGCAGAACAAAAAGTGGGCGATACAACTCGCAGGTCAGACATTAATTATTTGGTGCCCCAAAAATCAAACTGAGTGATGAAGCTTGACATCATTGGCTCTTATGTGTTTTTATCTGTTTTGATGTTGCCCTGAAGGTTTAGCTGAGATATGATTAGGACTAAATTTAGATTCAGTATGAGTTTCAATTTGGATCCTAAAAAGCACCAAAAATATAATTAAAGAAAAGTAAAAACTGATTTGTATCTGTTACCTGCTCCCTGACCATTTTCAACACAAAGTGACGCTATCCATTTGTATCTTTGCCAAGTTAGGTCACGTTTCTTTCTGCATGTGTAATCATCCACCACACAATGGCTTTTCACAGTTGCAGAGGCATTTCAGTTTCCGGCACTAGATGGCACTGTGCACATGCCTGTGAAAGGCCTCTTAAACACTGTGGCTGGATCAAAGCACACAAACATCCAATATGATCACTTATTGACACAGTGCTTTGTATTTAGACTTCACCCCATCAGGCAGTCTTTGCTGCTCTCAGAACAGGTCTAAAATGGACTGCACAAATCCACACAGAGTAATTTGCTCCCCATCCAGCATCTTAGTGCGAGTCAGTGTAATACATACAGAAGCTTGGTTGAGTCAGCAAAGGTCACAGAAGATGACACTACACTCTGAGAGTGAATTAGCCAGGGGTCCCTGCCAGAACCAGGTGCTGAGCCCTCGTTGGCTTACGGCCAGGTGATAAAAGTCAAGTCTTGGAAACCAATGTCCTGTAAAAGCCAAGTCTAACTTGAACACTGTGCTGGCCAGCTAATCCAGGAGTTGAATAAAATGTCAGCCTGGCTCAGCACACCTGTTTGGCACCACAGTAAAGCTGCTTTGTCCAATGCTATGCAGTGCAGCTGGGCCACCAGCCCACGGGTCCATCCAGGCTGAGTTATGGCCAAGTTTATGGCTTCAAAGGGTCAGTCCACCCAAATGACAAAAAACAAAATCATATTTCCTCAATGACCTTTTATGTTATCTAGCTAAGGCAGAAAAGTCCCAGTATGCCTAACTAGAAGGTGGCCAGTATGTTTCCGCGTGTATTATGACGTTTGGACATCTGTTGTTCGGTCTGTTTTTGTATCCACAGTTTCATGGAGTCCATATGGCAGGTAAAATCTTCACAAATATTAAAATGCTGTTTGTTTCATACATGATACACCAGTTAGCAACAATATTAAAACTGTAACAGGTGAACTGAATAACACTGATCATCTCATAGCAGTTTATTGTTCTGTTCACGGGGACGTGACTTTGACACATGACACCAGGCCACCGGTGCACTACTTAGGATTCAACTGGATGTACTGCAGCTCTTAACATGCTGCTAAAAATATGCAGCAGCTCCATTCTAAATGGAAGCCATGTCAAGATGTACAGGAAGCAGAAGAAGAAGCCTTCCTCCTCATCTGCGAGTTGAAGAAACACAGCTATGTATCCAGTGTATGCAGTATAACCATCCCACCACCTCACAGAAACTGATCAGAAACAGCAAAGAGACCAGATTCTAGTCTGGATATTAATAGTATGTTATTTTCTCAAAAATAAAACCAATAAAAGACACAACTAAAGGCAATGCATGATTATTCTGATTTTAATCTTGAAATATCCTGTTGCTATGATAAGCGGGTTAGGGTGCTTGTCTTGGGTGTGGACCATAAGACCTTTAATAGCTCGGTTATTTGCTCGGGATGGTGCACTTTGGCTAACGCAGGAAGTTGCATCTTTTTAATCAGCTAATAGAAAGTCCTCAGAGTCCTTGCATCTCATTTTTGGATTTGATATGAACAGAAACAACCTCTCCTGTTGGCAAAAAATCAAATAGGTCACACTTGAGACCAGTTAGTGCAGGCTCTCTTTCAAACACTGCATCCAACTGTGCTGATAGCTCAGCTTAGTGGACATGTGTTCAGAGGCGGGTGGATCAAAGCCTGAAGTATCGACGATCAATACTAGCCCCAAAATTAGCAACAAGCTGAAAAAGACATTATTTACTGTGCCTTTAATCAATGCTGAAAAAGTTAAAGTGATCATCCTAAAGCAGGGGCAGTAAGCAACTTCTTATAATAGAAATTAGATACTGGTGCCAACTGGTGACTCACATCCTGATTGTGTCACATTTTATGGTATGTTTACACTTGATATTTACTATATTGTCAAAAGTATTTACTCATCCATCCAAAAAAGTGATTTTAGGTGTTCAAACCACTTCCTGGCCATAGGTGTATAAAGTTCACCACCTAGGTGTGCAGACTGCTTCCAAAAACATTTGTGGGTCACTCTCAGGAGCTCAGTGTATTCCAGGGTGGTACCATGGTAGGATGCCACCTGTGCAACAAGTCCAGTCGTGAAATTTCCTCAGTACTAAATATTCCACAGCCAAATGTTAGTGGGATTATGACAAAGTGGAAGCAATTGGGAATCACATCAATTCAGCCACAAAGTTCTAGGCCCTGTAAAATCGCAGAGTGGGATCAGTGGATGCTGAGCATAGTGCACAGAGGTCAAAACTTTCTGCAGAGTCAGTCACTACAGACCTCCAAACGTCACGTGGCCTTCAGATTAGCTCGAGAAAAGGGCATAGAGAGCTTCATGGATTAGGTTTCCAAGCAGTGGCCTCCACGCCTTACATTACCAAGTGCAATGCAAACACAATGGTGTAAAATACCAGTGGACTTTAGAGCAATGGAGATGTGTTCTCTGGAGTGATGAATCACAGTTCTCCATCTAAATTTGGCAGCTGCCAGTACTTTTGATGTGGGGCTGTTTTTCAGGTGTTGGACTCAGCCCCTGAGTTCCATTGAAAGGAACTCCTAATGCTTCAGAAATAACTCGACTGCACACAGTCCTGACCTCAGCCTGACAGAACATCAGAGACTGTGAGCCAGGCCTTCTCCTCCAACATCAGTGTCTGACTCCACAAATGTGCTTCCGAAGAATGGCCAGAAATTCCCATAAACACATTCCTTGTGGAAAGCATTCCCAGAAGAGTTGAAGCTCTTATAGCTACAAAGTTGTGCCAACTTCACATTAAACCCTGTGGATTAAGAATGGGATGTCCCTGGCAATAGAGTGTATTTTTCAATCATTTGAACCCTTCCCATGAAGCTCTCTATGCAATGTTCTTGAGCTAATCTGAAGGCCACATGAAGTTTGGGCTTCAGATTGTCACTGATCCTCAGGTTTTAAAAGAAACCACCTTAAGAGATGAAACCTGAACGCTGCCCTTTATGAGGACTCTGTACTTCATGATGTAACACGGGTGAACTGATCCTTTCAGTCTCTACATTGTGCATTTCTTCTAGACTGACACATGAAATCGTGTTTGATCGGTGGTGATAGTTTCGTTCATTTTCCCCGACTAAAAACGTCCACATGAACAGAGTGATTTTGGGGGGGATTTGATGGACAAGCTAAATACATATTTACATACATATATTTTTACATATAGAGTACTCATGACTCTGTCTACCTTCTGCAAATATACATGACTAAAATTCACACTTGTAATAAAAAAAAATAATGAAAATTACTTTTATGTTATGCATAGCTTGGTCTCGATTATGCTTTATAAACGAGGTCTGTCAAGTAACCGGTGCCTGTGGTTGCACACTCATGAATAAAGATAGAGAAATCGAGTCGCTGCTTTCAGCATTCAGTGGAAAAAAAAAGACGTGTACATTTCAAAGGACTGAAAACAGGTGGTGCGAGTTCAGAGATTCCACGGAATACTTGTCTTGAGAATAATAAAGCTGTGGCTTCCTGTTCAATACATCTGTGGTACTGCCCCAGACTTCATATGCTCAAAATAAGAGTTCATCCGCATATCATTGGCTCCATCTGTTTGTGCAGCCGCTTCACACAAACACACATCATCGGTGGAGTGGGCAGCTTAACAAAGCCTATCCAAACTAGTTTGTGGAGCAGCTGAATTTGTTGATAATGCATCTCAGAAATGTTTTTTATTATTATTATTTTTAGATTTTCAAGGGATATTAAAGAATGATGGAAGTTGCAAAAAATGGCCCAGACATCAGAAATGCATAATTCGCTCATATCAGTCAAAGATATTTAATTCAGCAGAGGCTTTGTATCTTTTATCACAGAGATATTGTTATAAAAGTCTTAATATAACCACGGCTGGCTTGTCAGAAATCATATAAAGGATCTTATTATCATATCGAAAATGTAATGTCTCACATATCTGGTTATTGTTCACTGGGTAAAAATGAATAAGGCCAGCAGAGCACAACAGTGAAATTAAGACATCAAAAACAGAGCTTCTTCTGAAGTTCAGCATCTTATTTAAAATTCATTGACAAAATAATGCAACCAAATGTTGATTCAGCTCCTTCTTACTGCTCCCTGTTAGCTTCTGAAGACTGGATTAGTATGGGAAGGCTTCCATATGCTCTGCGTTTGGCATCTTTAAAAGAAAAAGCAAAGCAAGAAAGAAATAAAAACATTTACATTACAACATCATAAAAACAAAGGATTAATTACTTGACATGCTGGTGTAGTCGGTTACATTTTCCTTGTAAATTTGCTGGCCATGAGCCATTACCTCTCAGCATCTCCCATAGGAGCGTGCCACACTTTCTGTCATAAAATGTTCACACACTATATATGCATGCAAATATAAACAGTTGTATTTAGATGTGTCAGCTTAGGTGCTTAATTTGCATCCATGCTGCAAAATGAAGAAGAACAGCATTTGGGATGCATTAAAATGCACACAGACATCCCGCCTCTCATCTTTTCCATCAAAGCACTGATCGCACACAAGAAGCAGGACCTTTTGCTTTTAGTTTGAAGACAAGTGGGTAACATCTTTGTATTTATTTTGCACTTTCAAGGTGATGAAGCCTGGCTGCTTTCACAGTAGGCAGAATAAAAAGACTTTGAGCCAGAGTGATTGTCCTACACTATGGGACTTGGAGTAATTATCTTTCAGGGGAACCAGTTGTACATCATTGAGGTTTCACCATGAGTCAGAGCTGAGTATGAAAACCACCACTGAGGTATAAACACTGACTGTCTCAGGTGACGGGCGATATACTCGTAGCCTGATAGTTGTCAAACTCTTCTGACATCGGCTTTTTGTGAGTTCAAGAAAATAAAGGGTTTTTTTTCCCACTCCAGGATTAAGATCATATCACATCATTGTAATAGCTGCAAAGTTTAATTGTAGGTATTCTGCATCCCGGAGAAATAATTACTTCTTCAACTACTAAATAAACGCTGACTGTCCTAAAAACTCCCTGAAAAGCCTTCAAATGATCCAAAATGCTGCAGTGATCGTACTGACAGGGACTAGAAAGAGAGAGCAGATTTTGCCCATACTTCTCTTCTTTGACTCTCTTTTAAAACCAGGATCAAATGTAAAATGCTGCTCTTAAATAATCAGGCCCCATCTTATCTTAATGACCTTGTAGTACCATATCACCCTATTAGAGCACTTCGCTCTCACACTGCAGGCCTACTTGTTGTTCCTAGAGTATTTAAAAGTAGAATGGGAGGCAGAGCCTTCAGTTTTCAGGCCCCTCTTCTGTGGAACCAGCTTCCAGTTTGGATTCAGGAGACAGACACTATCTCTACTTTCAAGATTAGGCTTCAAACTTTCCTTTTTGATGAAGCATATAGTTAGGGCTGGACCAGGTGACCCTGAATCCTCCCTTAGTTATGCTGCAATAGACGTAGGCTGCCGGGTGTTTCTTCTTCACTCACCATGTGTTTATACACCTCTCTGCCTTTAATCATTAGTTATTATTAATCTCTGGCTCTCTTCCACAGAATGTTTTTTGTCCCATCTCCTTTTTGTCCATACAGAGTGCTTGTTCATAGGGTTCAGGAATCACCTGTAGCGTTTATACTTGGGAGTTAGAGTGGGTGGGCAGGTGTTTGCAAGTTCTGGTTGCGGTACTTCATGATCTAGCTCGCCCGACTGAAGAGGAGCGAGCATGAAAGGAATGAGGTTTTATGAGTTTCAGGTAGTTTCAAACTAAATGTTCCTATCAGCTCAACAAACATCAGCAAGCACACAAACTGTTTGTGTGCAGTTTGTCACACAGTGTGTTGCAGCTAAAGGTCCAGCTGCTTATTTCACAGGGAGAGAAAAGAAGGAGAGGCTTCACTCAGAGATGGAGAAATATAAGAAAGACACGAGGGGAAGAAGAGAGCTTAGAGTTAAAGGGGAGGATGCACATTTAAAGCTTACATGTAAGTCCTCATGTTTTTAAATCACATATTGGGTCTGTATATGTGACATTATGTTTTTTCATTTTGTGAAACCTGCTGCTAATCAAACTGAGGCAGACTAACTGTGGTATTTATGCTGCATAAAAATCCTCTGCAGGTTAGAGCAGGATGAACAGGTTAGGTTGCTACACTGTGAGGGGTTTAAAGTAAATAACAGTGTGACTGGTGCACAGTGGCTGTGGTTTCATGGTCATGGCTAGCTTACATCAAGTGTAGCAGAGATTCATTCACTGAATTCCACCTTCATACCAACTTTATACCATGTAGAAAACAGACAGCATAAACAGTGTAGTGTCAGTGTAGAGGATGAAATCAGCCAGGACAACTCAAGAAACATCTGCTCACATCTGGTTGAATTCAGTTGTATACATCCACAAAGAGCAGCAAGTCAGCTGATCACAGCCTGTACACTAAGAAACTCTACCGGAGCTCTCAGTAGAAATTATTGTGAGTCATCGTTAGTCTAACTGTAGTCTAACTTCTTCTTAATTAATTAATTAAGCTAATTTCTTCACTTAATTAATGTGAAGAAAAAGAAGGAAAAAAAATATGATTGTATTCCCATCTACTGATATTATTTTGTCACTAAGGTTCAGATCACTTTGTACAAAAAAGGAAACCTCCTCCAAAGAGCTGCTTTTTACCTTCTTACACATTTCAGAGCCTGCACCTATTTTACTTGTACTTGCAAAGCTGTTGATCTAGTAGTCTACCCATGTACCTACCCTCACCTATGATTGAACAGGGGTAGCTCTTCACCACCTGGGAAGCTCTAAATATTGGTTTTTGCAGATTTTTACACCTTTTCTGATGCAACTCCAAAGGATAATGAAACAATGGATCTTCGAATTGTTGGGCAAATGAGCCAACACTATGAAGTCACTTCCACTATGATGTCATAAGAAAGGTAAAAACAATCCTTATGGAGCAGTGATGACACAAGACAAATTCTGGACCATCATTCAGGAGACTGGATAAAATTCCAGGGATGGGATTTTTGAGAACCTTTGAATTATCAGACTTTTCCATTTGCATTTGTATTAGCATTGAGAAAACTGTGGGTTGGTTGAAACTGACCTTATTACAAAGTAAGACAATAAATTGTGGCGATAAGTTAATTTGAAACCCAATTATAACACATCAAGCAACTATGTTTTACTTCAAGATTGCATTTAGTTGTTTGAGAAGGTAAATTGAAAACAGGGCTGCTGTACATCCTTTTAACCTTGTTAACCAGTTTGATGAGAAGCACTGGACTGGTGCTGCAACCACGCAGTTATGTGAATACTGGGAGCCATATTCTATTTCATTCTATTAAAAAGCAGCCACAGGTGATGAGAGATGGGATTGGAGATGTGTAAATGAGCTTAGAAGGTAGCAGATTGTGAGTCTGCATCTAATTGAAGTTGCTGAGGTCTCCTTGCTTCTTCCCCCAGGCCTAATACCTCCATCAGCACAACATAAGGAGAGTTCTTTATCATTTAATCACTTCTATCAGACCTGGGTCAGTTAGCATTTCTATGCAGTTTTTTGACTGGCAGATTTACGGGTTTTATGTTCATACAAGTGCATTTAATATCAATTTACAGTTACAAACCATTAGCCGAAGCACTTTAAAAGCGGAAGCTCAGGCAATGAGCATTGTTTCATTATTTTCTCCCCTTAAAAGTACATCTCTAAATAAATATGTTCACAATAACGGACACGTTTGTGTCCTCCATTGTACTAACAGAACAGCTGGTTAATGCCCGCTGTAGTTAGTTATTGAACCATGAAGGAAGTTTTGGTATTAGGCGCCAAAATTTTGAAATATCCCTGCATGAGCTTTAGTCTATTCGCTGCTTGTGACAAACACAGCATCGACACCCACTGCTGCTGTAATATATAAGCTTTGTGTTTTTGTATAGAAAAAGCATCTTTCTGGATCACCAGTAGATAGCTCTGTCATATGTTTACAGCCACCACTGGGAGGCTATAAATCAAGTTCTGAACTACATGCAAGTCAATATCTGATGCAATGTCTCTGATTTCAACTTAAATTAGTGGATATTTTGCACATGCACATAATTTTGCCATGCATTTTTGTATAACAATATTTTCTGCAAACATCATATGTTGTCGTATGATGTTCAACTCTGAATCAAATAAGTTTCTTATTGGAAGTACAACTTTTTTGCATAATGGTAATGGCTTGTTTTTCCTGATAACAGTTTTAACTTTGCGACGAGTGTTCCCGAATGAACTAATAAAGACTGACTTTTACTCCTTGGGTATTTCTAATTATCTCTGCAGCGCACCATATTACCTGACTCTAGTCTCCGCAATGTTTTGGTTTAGTAATTACTGACAATTAATTTATGACATCAATCAGCAGTATCTGGTAACCATATAGCACTGAGCAGGGTGATTCTGGTTTGGGTCTTTTACTCCACTAGCAGGTGGTAACTGTAGGCACAGCCTCGATGATGATTACACCTGAGTTTTCGATTTATGTCAAGGACCATAAACCTAAAATGGGAACAGGTTGCACAAGCTGCAAAATGGCAATAAAGACAATCAGTGTTAAAACTAATGATTTAAATTTTGCGTATTCTTTTTGTTTTGGCCCTGTCATTGTATTTAATGTGGCTGCTAGTCTGAGTCTGGGTACAATATACAGTGAGGGTTAGAACTGAATTTTGGGTTCCTCTAGCGCGAACCTTTAAGAGGCAGAAAAACTCACACTTTTGAGGAAGACTTGTAGGATCAGTCAGGTGGTCCCTGAAACTGGCTTACACCCATGTACCTCTAGCACTACATGTCCACAAAAGAACTGGGAATTAATATTAGAACTGAAAAAATATATATGCATCACCCCCACCTTCATAAACCTCCACTGGCTCCCAGTCAAGTCACATATTACTTACAAGACCCTTTTTCTCACTCACAAATCCTTCAGTGCTCTGGGCCCTCAGTCTGACCTGCTGCACATGTACAGTCTTGAATGCTACGGTCCTCAGCCAGGGACCTGCTTTCCTTCCCCTGCTCCAACCTTCATACCTTTGGGGACAGAGCCTTCAGTGTAGCCCCCACCCTCTGGAACTCTCCCATTTGAGCTTTGCAATGCCCCATCAACGGACCCTTTTCAGAAACTTCTCAAAACTCACCTCTTCAACCTTGTTTATTTTTACTCTTTTGTAAAGCATTCTTGACTTCCTTGAAATGCGCTGTACAAATATAAATTATATTATTATTACAAAAAAATGAAAGGAAAAAAAAAGGGAGACGGGGTGCATACCCCATTTACCAAAACTATTTGGATTCCTTGAAGGATTTCAAACCAGTCTTAAACATTAAAAGACCATTTGCAAGCTGAATGAAAATGTTCCTTCCCCAGGCACTCAAATGCATATTAGATGCAAAGTGCGCATCTCATTTCCTTGTTTCTCCTTCCTTGTTCTCAAACAATTACTGTGACAATAACATTCCCTGTGTTCATTCATCCAATATTCTCTTTATTGGCCATGCAGTCAGCTGATGCTGTACTCTCCTGCTCCACATCCCTGCAAAGTTTTATATACAAAGTAGTCACGAGTCAGATTTGTCTTAAACTAATCTGGTTTTGAGGGAAACCAGATCTCTTTTTACGGAGGAGGATTAAACAATGAGGCTCCATACTGCCTCGGCCCACTCACCTCCAGAACCCACGCTGCACCTTATCATCACTTCATCGAGCTAACACGTCCATAATCTGAACCTAGTGCAACTTAATTACTTTTCCTTGGCAAAAATGGATTTTTACCTCGATTGCTGGCTGCTTCGGGTGAAGTTATGGTTTTCTCCTTCACATAATTTAACACATTACTCTTTAGGATTGTGTTTTCATTCCTGGTCATTGCTTTCAGTCACCCTCATTCGCTGTTGCAACGGCCCCCTGCTCTCCATTCTCAGTTTCCCTTTGTCAGCTGACTTCTCTGCCTCACCTGGTCCAGTGTTCCCAAACTATATTTACTGCTGTCCTGGCTGTCTGCCATGTTATTTCCTTTTGGTTCATTCTTCATTAGTTTCATGGTTTTGCTACATATTTCGTGCACTTATTGTTTTTAATAAACAGTTTTGCATGTTAGTTTTCATTTTATATTTTTGTGATTCCACCCGTCTAATTATTTTTTCCCTTAAAAGCCAATTAAAAAAAGAAAACACTTAGCAAAGAGCATCAGAAAAACCTATGGTACATGTATAGTATGTATAGTATATATTGTAAGCAGAGATGGGCAGTAAAGCGGTAATCCAATTACTTTTTTCAAGTAATGAGTAATTTTAGGGATTACTATTGCAAAAAAGTAATTAGATTACTGTTACTTTCCTGTAAGCACGCTGCGTTACTGCGTTACTAAACCGTGATTTTGCTTGTGAGAGTGTCTCATGACAATGATGTAAGTGTGTGCGACGTCCGTGGCAACAGACGTGTGCAGATCAACAATGGATAGAGTGCAGGAGAGAGTACGACCGTGCAGCGTTTAAAGCATGGAAGTACTGACTCCGTAAAAGGGACAAAAACATTAGCGTCTGCTGTACACTCGCGTGGGAAGAAAACTTCTTTCTACTGTGAAAAATTAAATTTCAAATCTGAGCAAGGACCGAGCACGCTGCCACGGGAATGTGACATTCCCAGAGAAACCCCCGGATCCCCCCACTGAAATGACCTCTGTGGCACTGGGCAAACCTCCACCCGCCCCACTCCTGCTAAACAGGTGACAATAGATTTAAGAGTGACAGGACTCAGTGCTGCTGAATCTTTGATTTTACTTATTTTCTGCTGTTTTACTTGCATCTATTTGAAAGAGTGAGTGTAAACACAAAACATGATTTTATTTTATATGCTGGATTTTGCAGGAAATAGGTTTAAATGGTAAAGGATTTCTTCAAGTCAGAGACTGTTGCATATAATTTAATTGGGCTGGCAGGTCTATGTCACGTTCCTGGGTCTGTTGACCCAGCGTTTTAAGTTTTAGTTTATTTGGATGTTGATGTTTATGTTTAAGTTCTTTAGGTTAGCTAAGTTCATTTGTTTATTAGATTCCCTTTGTGTTTTCAACCCCTGTGTTAAATCTCCTTTATCCTTTATGTGTTTCATGTCTGCATGTCTTTCGTTGTCAAGTTCTTGTTGTCATGTTTGCGTTTCATTATGTTTCCTGTTTTATTTTGAAGAGGTCCTGTGTTCACTGTGTTTAGTTTTACACTTCCCCTGTGACGTCGTTATGTTCATTTGTTTCAGCTGTTTTCCCATGTGTTCCCACTTCCCTCATTAGCCTCCTGTGTGTATTTAGTCATTCAGTCTTTGTCAGGTCGTCTGTTGTTTTCCGTGCCATGCTCCTAGGTTTCTGTGTTTTTACGTCTCAGGTATTCATGTCCAAGATTATCTGTGTTCATGTTAGGGTCTTTCATATAGTGCTTTAGTTCACCCAGTTTAGGTTTCAGTTTTGCCCTTGCCCTCTTTGTTTGTAGTTTTTTGCCAGCCCTCAATAAAAAGCTCCCTTTTTGTTTATATCAAGTTTTGCTTCATGGTCATTCGTGTCTGCATTTTGGGTCCACTCCTCACTCCATACAGTCTGCCTCAGCCAGACTGTGACAGTCTACTGCTTTATTTATTCATGTTTTTAAAAAGTAACTAATTACTTTTGAAAATAACTAATCAGTAAAGTAATGGGATTACTTTTCTTGGAGAAGCAATCAGTAATTAGTAACTACTTTTTTCAAGTAACTTGACCAACACTGATTGTAAGTATGTGTAATTTTCCTACATGATTGTTGAAAAAACAGGGATACAGTTGAATTTAAGATTAACTTCCTGTTGGTTTCATATATACACTATATGGACAAACATATTGGGCCACACCTCCTAATCTTTGAACTCAGGTGTCCCATTTCCAGGGGTGTATAACATGAAGTCTAACTATGCCATGAGAAAGT
This sequence comes from Oreochromis aureus, assembly GCF_013358895.1. NCBI lineage: Eukaryota > Metazoa > Chordata > Actinopteri > Cichliformes > Cichlidae > Oreochromis > Oreochromis aureus. The sequence continues at coordinate 40,288,575 of NC_052947.1, forward strand.
CAGGTTTCCGCGTTGATGAAATGGGACAACTCTGCTGATAGGATAAACAACACTATGCAACTGCTCTGCTGACTTGCCAAAATTAATGAACCTGAGCAGCCAGCCACACAGTGGTAACGTTTAAACTATGAGCACTGATACACTGATGCTGTGCAGAGAAAATGTCAAAAAGCATTCAAAACACACAGACTGGTTTTTGTCTGTTACTTTATGGGAAATTGCAATAAAAGTAATTATAGCTACTTCTACTTTCTCCCAATCAAAGCTGAGAGTTTAGCAGATATCCCAGCTGTAAAGTGTTAAGAACACAAAGTAAAGAATATTTAAGAATGTTTTTTGACTGAGAATTATATTAATCTCCACTTCTTGTTATGTAAATTCTTTGTCCTCATGCTCTGTGGCTGCTCTCCTGCTGGTCTGTAAGGAGCATTAGGTTGTGGTGGTAAAGATATTTGCTGCTCTCCCATTTCCTTCTTTTCTCACTTTGTCACTCCTGCACAAACTGCAGACATAGTTAGCTTATAAGAGAACATTACTTCAGTTATGTCATGATTCCACTCACATCTGAGCTGTTAAGCAGCTCGCTTTACTAAATTACCCAACCGTTATTGAACTCATTTTAACTGAGGGGCCACCAACGATATTAGATGTAGAGTGTCAGCTGAGTCAAGCAGTTCATGGACTTTTCCAAATAGTTTATTTTATTTTTTATTAATTCACACTAAAACATCACAAAAAGTTTCAGATAAAAGCCTTAGAAACTCACCTGGAAGTAACCTTAGTAACGGAAGACTCTACAGGGGCCAGTTTCTTGAACATCAGAGAAGGGTGAAGAAGGAACTACAACAGCAGGATGATATGAACATAGTGCCTGATGTGTTCACGATATCAAGTGGTGGGGTTGGTAGTTTCTTCTTCTTGTTCGCTTTCACTACAATTATGAATGTACTGGGAGCTCCATGATTAACATCATTTTCCAGTAAATATTTGGTTAAAAGACTAATTGATAACCAATTAAATAAATCCAGGTGCGTTTCCCCCAAAGTGGGGAAAAAGTACCAATCAGAATTCACCCTCACAGAAAGCTACCACACCCCTTTCTCCCTCTAGTTAACCTTATGCCTTCTCACCAGCACTTACATGGACCCTACTACCTGCCCAGGTAAGGCGGGGGTGACAAAAACACAGGCAAAAAAATATATAAATAAATGAGAAACCCTGCTGACACACAGAGGACACATGGTGACATGTGGGCTAAAAACACTGTATAGGCTGTTTACCAGGATGTTAGTAGGTACAGGAACACCGCTCCCTGCTGCTCATGTGTTGCAGCCCCTTGGTACCAAAGAACAGCCTGACTTCACGCTGCCTGATTAGCAGCAAGTTTTCATTTAACAACAGCAGACAGTGAAACTATGAAATGAATACAATTGATAAATAAGGGCCAAGCTTTTTGAATATGGATTAAACAATAAAGATCTCAGAGAGATTTTATTTATTTTAGTATGGTCTAAATCCATGTCTTGAACATTATGCCATTTCCCAGTGACATCAATGGATTTAGCTTTAAAAAAAAAAAAAATGTAACATGTTTTCTGCAGGAATTTAAGCTTTGGCCCTTGAGGCATAATCACTATTCTCAAGCAGGAAACTGGGAGTGGGTGCTTTTGCAGACAAGTAAAACCTTCCATACCTTTTTTTATTTTATTGTTCTTTAATCTATCCCTGCTTTTTGTTTTGCTGTATTAACCACATTTCCCACATCTCTTCACAAAAGCTTTCTCTTACAAAAACATTTTGGCAAAATTGCATCCCATCTTGCTCACTTCAGCCCCTTGTAAAAATGATTTTGTGAATTCATGTTTAAATTGCACTTCAAAGAAGGATTTTTTTTATTTCAAAACTAGCTTTCAGATTAACCGAGCAACTGGAAATCCAGCCCGTCTTCAACTTTCCAAATATCCTTCATGTGGATGTGAGTTTTTAGTCAAATATAAGGAACTACTGCTCTCATAAAATGTCTTCTTCTTACAACTACAAAAATACAGATAATTAATTTGGGTTTTACTACACCATTACATTTTTTTTATTTTTAATACAGCTAATTAGCAATCATCAGTTTATTATCTTGTCCAGAAGTGTTTGTCTTTTTTGTTGTTGTTGTTGTTCTTTGCTGTATCGATCGGCAAAGAATTGATTGATACAATTGTATCAATTGATTTAATGACAAAAAAAAATACAACATAAAATATAAAGGCTGGACTTTTGTTATATTGTAAGGTAAAGGTAAAGGCTACAATAATAATATAATTATAATAATAAATAAATTATTTATTTCATTCATCTTCAAGAGCCCTTCATGTGGTTAAAACTGTTTTTGGTGGTTAAAGTTGGAACATAGTGGGAAGTTTTGGTAAAAGGATTCAGAATGCATCACAGACTGAAGCAAAGAACAAATGTGATGACCTCAGAGCAACAAACCCATCAACCACGGGAAAGTCAAAGGGGGGCTCACTACAGGCCTGAACTCTGAAACTGTGATCGTGTCGTAGAAATGATTATGAATAAATTATTTTAATATGAATACTTGACAAACTGGTATGATCATCATGACGTGCCTAACATGCTTCCTGCAGGCTAAATGAACATTGGTGTAGTCGGCACATGGAGTCGATGATGTGCTGGGAAAGGTTCATTCACAATAATCATATTTCCATCAGATGGATTTGCAGTGTTTGACACTGATGAAATGAATTGTTGCCCGTCAAACATTTATTATACTGCGTTTATAATTTTTCATTTTAGTGACCAAAATCATATACAGTTACTTGCTATCATATCCCTCCACTCCTTATTGATGCAATTTCTCTTTTCATAGCGTCTTAACAGCATCCGCTGGGAGCTGCACTGCTGCTGTCCTGGTATCTCTGACTTCCTAGACCGCATTAAGCTCAACGAGGTTTCAGTGGGTCAAATATGTTCGATAGAAAAACAGAAAATCATTTCATGGTACAACAGACACTTTTTCTCAAAGTGGTGAGCAGGGTCAAAATGTGACATAACAGGATCCATGCTGCCTGACGTAAACCGTTTACAGAACAAACTGAATCTTGGGCTTTCTGCACAGCATGCAGCACAGACAGCTGCACTCTTTGCAGTCTGGTACTGGCCGTTCAGTCGTCTGTGTATTGTGTCACTGACTTGAAAGTCTTTGTTATTAAGAAAAACGAAAAAACAAAGAAAAACAGAGCACTCGGAGAGCGCTGCTCCCTCTGAAGATAAGAGAGATATTAATGATTTTTTATGTTTTTATTGCAACGTGCTGACGTCTGCATCATTGTGACATCATTGGCTGTTGTATTAAAAACATTACAAATGTGCCCTTTTATATGATATGCATGAGATGGTTTCTTGATATGTATTTAACCTGTTGAACCTCACTGCCCCTGTGAGTATCCTTGTTTACTGACAGATGCATTATGCACCACAGCAGCCTATCGTACAGTGCTGCTCTCACCTTTCTTAATTTTTGGTTTTGGAAAAATGATCTCTGACAAGAAAGCCTAATTTCTGCTGTTCAATACTTCAGAAATGTTCAGCTTCCACAGATGGAGCCCAATTGCAAACCACTTAGCTATGTCTCTAATGAAACCTCTGTAACTTTGCTCTCTTTCAATTTTCAAAAGAAATGAATGAAAAAAAAATAGGAAGAAAAATCTCTTTGCAACACAGACAGGGCCGATACAATGAACACATTTTTCTAAGGTTCTTTTAAGTGATTCACTGCCATAAACTAAGGAGCTTGGCAAGAAGGTGACTGGATGTTTCAGAGGGTTGTTTAGTTCAAAATCCAAATGGTCAAGATTACCAATTATTTATAGCCAAGTTTGGGTAACTCCTTAAGACAGTCGTTGAAACACTATTAATCATGTGCCTCATCACAAAAAAAGGTCTTTATCATCAGAGGTTTCGGCTGAAACCACTGTGAGACATTCATCCTATCAGGTGACTTATAATTCTATTCAATTCAATTTTATTTACACAGCGCCAAATCACAACAACAGTCGCCTCAAGGTTCTTTATATTGTAAGGTAGACCCTACAATAATACATACAGAGAAAAACCCAACAATCATATGACCCCCTATGAACAAGCACTTTGGCGACAGTGGGAAGGAAAAACTCCCTTTTAACAGGAAGAAACCTCCGGCAGAACCAGGCTCAGGGAGGCGGGGCCATCTGCTGTGATTGGTTGGGGTGAGAGAAGGAAGACAGGATAAAGACATGCTGTGGAAGAGAGACAGAGATTAATAACAAGGATGATTCGATGCAGAGAGGTCTATTAACACATAGTGAGTGAAGAAGAAACACCCAGTGCATCATGGGAATCCCCTAGCAGCCTACCTACACCTATTGAATAGAATAGAATGCCTTTATTGTCACTATACAGTTGTACAGTGAGATACAGAGATTGCAGCATAACTAAGGGAGGATTCAGGGTCACCTGGTCCAGCCCTAACTATATGCTTTAGCAAAAAGGAAAGTTTGAAGCCTAATCTTGAAAGTAGAGATAGTGTCTGTCTCCCGAATCCAAACTGGAAGCTGGTTCCACAGAAGAGGGGCCTGAAAACTGAAGGCTCTGCCTCCCATTCTACTTTTAAATACTCTAGGAATTATAACCTTATATTATAGCCTTATAGAGGTTATTCACTTGGGAGGGGATCCCAAAACGGGATTGTATGTGACAGTTTATGTCATAAGCCACACCCCCTATGGAATGATGGTCCAAGTATGCATAGATTTTTCTCCTTTTACGCCATCTATGCAGTGTTTGCTTTGTCACTTCTAAAAACAGTCTCTCTCCTTTAATCCCAGACAACGCTGTCGTAAACTCCTCACCCGTTTGCATCCATCCTTTACATTACTGCCTTTGTGGCCATTATCTTTAAGTAAATTGTCTTTACTTGCCTTTCTGTAAAAGTCATGTATGTTAAAGTATTTGCTTACCATAAAGATCCCCACCACGATGAGTGTTTGACTCCCATGCTGATACTACTTTTCTCAGCGTTCACCACAAGCAGTGCAGGCCGAGCACATCTGAGAACGGTTACGCACAAACACCCATCAAATCGAAAGCTCATTTCCACTATGTGGAGCTTCAGTCTCACTCTTGGGGGCACCATCCACAGCTTGTGGCCAAGTAGGAATCAACATTTCACTTTCACCTCACCTCACTCTTCATCATAACAGACTGACCCATAATGTGGACATAATGTATTCAATCTAAATTTAGGGTTTAGGTTGAAATTGTGGCACAGGGCTTCCAGGGAGTACGTAACTGCAGCAGGAACATGGGAGGAGTTGATGCTGAAATTTCCGGATGTACCTTTCAGTCGTCATTATATGAAAAGATTCTGCTCTGAAGGATCATTCTGGTTGATTTTAACTTGGCGTAAAGTTGATGAATGCGAAACTGTGGAGTTTATCAAACAGCGAGTAAGCAAACATATCAGGTGGTTCTGTTTTTACTTTCATTAATACTTGAACTCAAACACTTAATAATTCATTTGCACACTGCGGGAAGCAGTTTGGGTTTATTTTTGGCTATACTGTACTCTACTGTAACACAGAGGTGTAGCACAACGGGTCAAGAAATCGGAAATACAGCAAAATGAAATTCACCAACATATCCATTACAATAACTTTTTATGATAAAATGTAAATACTCTTATTTTGAATGCTGCCTTTTTCTATTGGAGCACTTTACAGAGAGGTAGTGCCAGTTTCATGTTTTTAAGTAGGGATCCTTTCATAAGTGCATCATTTGGAATTTGACATTTTTTATGTATAACAACTAAGATAAGGAAAGAACATCCTGAACATCTTTTTGCATGGATGCTTTAAATAATTCAGCATTCCTAAGGCCCTACTGGGCTCTCACCTCTTCTAAAGAAGTCTGTTCTACCTCAGAAGCTGGATACAGATTGCATACGTCCACCCTTTGGCTTCTTGGAACCACATATGCCATCGTAACTTGAAACACAAATTCCAGAATGATACACCTTAAGCATCTCTGGAGCCAGCTCAATCTATCTCTCACTGGCAGAAGTAACAGGTAATCATTAGAGGTGTCATCCAAGCGTTATGATTAAAAGAACCATCTTCATTTTCCTGGGGGTCAGCTGTCATTGAACCATGGCAGCAGCCCAGCACTCTGAAAGAGACTCCTTTAGACCCCAACTAATTTATTTTTATGACATTATTAGTGGTATTAGAATTAAAGATGCCTTATATAAACATGTTGTTCATGTCATACGCGTCAGCAATTGTCTCACAAAGACAAAGTTAGTAAAACTGTTGCAAGTTAGAAATTGAAAAGGTAATTAAAGGCAAACAAACAACCAATAAAACGGATAAAAAGGAATAAACTACACATTATATTTTTCCTATCTTTAAATTAGTGTGTGTGCAGTGAATGAAAGAGAATCATTTTTTGATATATTCATTTGACAGTCTTAAGCTTGTCAGTACCTAATGGTTTCCACTTACTTAATTACTTCCACTGCTTACAGCTGTAGAGCTGAAGACAAAGGATTACTTACGGCTTTACTTCCAGAATAGTAAAGCATATATATATCCATCCATCCATCCATCCATTCGCTTCTGCTTATCCTTTTCAGGGTTGCGGGGGGCGCTGGAGCCTATCCCAGCTGTCATAGGGCGAGAGGCGGGGTACACCCTGGACAGGTCGCCAGTCTGTCGCAGGGCCAACACACAAGGACAGACAACCATTCACACTCACTCGCACATTCACACCTAGTGACAATTTGGATTATCCAGTTAACCTATCCCCACAAGCTGCATGTCTTTGGACGGTGGGAGGAAGCCGGAGTACCCGGAGGGAACCCACGCAAACACGGGGAGAACATGCAAACTCCACACAGAAAGACCCCGGCCTGATGGTGGAATTGAACTCAGGACCTTCTTGCTGTGCGGCAACAGTGCTAACCACCGTGCCACCGTGCTGCCCGGATATATATCCATGTCATAATAAATTACATGATCTATATTTGCCCAAATATTTTGGAGGCCAAAGATGGAAACGAGTAGTAAAAACGTACACGATGAAATTTAGCAAATTCATTCTAAATGTATTAAAATGTAAATGTTGGTGCAGTTTGCATTCTTAATTTAGTCAAGAATATATCTAATGTTATATCCACAATGTGAATGTCTTCACTGCTGAGTCATTCTTTGTTAAGCTCAGTCATCATGACCCCACAGCACGTTTATGTGAATGTTTACAAGCTAATTTTTCATTTCTGATTTGCAGCAATTACAGAGAATGAGAGAAAAGGGAAATGTTCTCAACAATGAAATAAGAAAATGAATATAGCTATACAGCAACCACATAAATCCTGATTGTTTGACAGTTTGGCAATCAAGCAGTAGTTACGAAGGACGTGAATAAATATTTAAATTGTCGTGACATCGGCATTTTTCACAATGAAACAAAAGAAATGTCTTTAGAATGAATGCTTCACAGCTTATTGCAGTCCAGCACACGCAGCTGTTCACTACCACTTTAATAATAAACAGTTATTGTGATAAAGGTGATTTAGCCTATTTTGCAAAGTAATATGTTATTTCAAGCATGATGAATTAAACCAGAGGTTCCCAAAGTGTGGGGGGGCTCAGAGCCATTGCAGGGGGGGCGCGGTATGAAAAGAAAAAAAAAAGAAAAAAAGAGCGCTTGGACACTGTGGACAGGTTTTTGACGGGGCTCCCACATAAACGCAAAGCAGGAGATGAAGCATCGCCAAATATGTTTCCAAACCAACTTCCTTCCAAGTCAAAGACAGGAAAATATGGTGAAGCATATCTTCCCTTTGGCTTCACCTGCACAAGTGCCGAGGTAGGTCTCCCCTGCAAAATTAGTTTCCCTGCGTCGGGAGCAGCGCTGGGCTCTCCAAATCACGGACAAACAGTATCCCACATTCTTGATTTTTAGTTCACAAACACTTCTTGTAATAACTAACTACTCCTGACATTTTGGACATGTTAGCTCTTTATGCAGTAAAGTTACAGTGGGATACAAATAATATCAGGCTGATCCTGCCGTAATTTGTTCCCCGGTTCAAATCACGGACAAACAGTATCCCACAGCTGTTTATGTGTTTAAACCCATTTTGCACAGAGAGACATTTTTTGAAAAATGTATTGATAGCAATGTTGAATACTATTACACAGGAAAAAAAACAACGTAAAAGAGTTAGTAGTTTATTTTATTACTACCTGTAATTTATTGCCGTTTACTTGTATTTGCTTAATCGTTTACTAAATGTTTGAGGTGTGAAATAAACCGCAATGGAGTTTGTAAACAAAATATGTGTGTGTGTGTTTGGAGGATGTGTTTGTGCCGGGGGGGGGGGGGCGCGAACATTTTTCTTGTAAAAAAGGGGGGCCTGGCAAAAAAAAGTTTGGGAACCACTGAATTAAACACACATTCTCAAGTTGATCTTCAACAAAAACATGAAGACAAATGCAAACCGATGTGAGAGCACTTGTTTATGGAAGCTATCTGTAAGTTGTTTGCATCATGAGAACCATTTAAAAACACACTTCCTGCAGAGCCTCTCTGAAAGTCGGTGCCAGGATGTCAGTCAGGGACCGAAGTAACTGACATTCCGCTCAGCGTGGTGTCTGTGCTGCTGAATCCAAGGCGCATGCAATTTCACCGTGTCGTGCTTATTTTCAGAGAACGCTGCAGATGGTGTTTGAAACTTTACAGGTTAAAAATGACACACAGTCGGTTGGTTATGGAGTGTTCGAGAGTAGTCTGCTTACCCACTCATGGATCTGGAACTTGTGCACAATCTGTCCTCACTGAAGTGTGAACAATGTAGGCAGGAGAGGGATGCACGTTTTGTAATGTAACGATTTAATGCTGTCTTTTACATGTACTCGGTTTAATTTGTTGTTTCAGGAATACCTTTAAGTCATTAAATTAAAAACAAAACTCACTGACGGCTCACTCGTGCCGTTATCGAAGGGAAATCTGGTGTCATATCTGAAATGATATGCTTTCTATAGAAGTGTTAGGACTGCTGTCATAGCTTTGTCTAAGTTTGGGCATTTTGTACAAAGTGCATGAGCTGTATTCAAAGCTCAGTCAAGCAAATGAAAACTAAACTTTACTAACGTGTCCATTCCTGGCAAATGATCAGTTTATGCTGAGACGACGAGGTGCTGGGCTTTGCACAAACTTGCACAGTTAACCGATGTAGGTAATTAAAATAATCTAAAAATGAATTGACCATAAATGTATTCACTGCTTTAACTATTCTGATAATTCATTAAACAATTCCATTTTCAGTTCTTTTTCTCTCTCACTGCTGTGAGCGAGCAGCGAGGCTTCAGAGGGCAGCAGCACTCAAAAAAGTAAAAGACCTTCTCTGCTTCTAATTTTCTCACTTAGTGGTCATTGTACATATAAATATAACTAAAATCACACCTAAGTGATGTTCTTTAATTCATGTTAGGTGGCTTTATTATGGTTATAAAAATCCGACATGAGTCGTGACCCGGTTAAAAGTTGACTTACATAAAGATACATTAGCAATAATGATTAATTAAACATTAATAAAGTGATTACTTACACTCTTTAAAAGGAGGAACCTATCCAAAGTGTTCCCACAGTTGTTTTAAAAAAAAAATAATAATTTCATGTTACATTATTCTTCATGCCAGACTTGTCAGAGATAATTCTTCAACAGTGGAAAAAAAAACAAGTTTTAAAAGTATGAACTTCACAGCATTTATTACTGAAGAAGATTTATAGCTGGTAATAGATCAAATGTCTCATGATACACCCCATAAATGTTAAGCAGCTACCTTATTTGTTGAAATTCTGACAGAAGATCATCTTTACGTTGTGATTACGAGGGGAAAATAACACAGCGTGACTTTGCTTGTGTTGTGGGAACAAAGAAAAGAGTGAAATAAAAGATTCAGAGTCCCATCCTCCTACGTGTTGTGATGAATGGGAGCTAGGTAGCTAAAGCTGAGGTCATCCATCATGAGCGGTAGTGTTAATTAATGTTGTAGGAGGCAAGCCAACGAGGCCCGTTCCACATCAGCAAAAAGAAAAGCTACTGCTACTTTCCTTCAGCCCCTTAAGAGGAACTGTAGCTCAAAATGTAGCTTTTTTGCACCGAGAATCGCTCGGATCAGGAAACATGAGATACACAGGAGATATAGTTAAAACACACACAGAAAAAAAACAGCTGAGCATGACTCCCACACACCTCCACACCTCCCTGTAACTGAAAGGAAAAGTATCCCATGCCACGTAATAGCTCACCTAGTCTTCACTCTTATCAGTCTGAGATGTGACTGTTTATAGTAATGAGGTTTCATTTCACTAATATGATTTATGCGAGCAGCCATTTTGAACACTGCCACTGTAAATCATCCCAGAGGAAAACCCGACAAATAAACAAGCATGTCATAATCATCAGCACAGAGTGATTTTAATTCATTATCAGCTTTGGGAACATGTCCCCTCACAGGAAGGTTGATAGATACAAACTGCTCATAACAAATAAGAAAAGTCAAACTCGTCTATGTGCAACGAAACTGCAGAAGCTCAGTTATCTTCATTTCCTCAGTGGGTCTAGGAAATTTAACTGGTGCTTGAGAAAGAAATGAGTGAAATGTTAAAATCTTGGCCACTTTTAAAAGACTGACACCGGCCACTAACTGAGATCACAGCGGCTACATCATTGTAGGAGTTTAGCTTATCGAGAAACCGAATTTTCCACTGAATTCTGCAACAGCAGGTTATCTGCAAACAGGAGATTCTACCTTGATGCTATGAGAGGAAATGCAGCTTTATGGCATTTCTGCATATAAACAGATAATTATTACAGAGGAATAATGGGGATAAAATACACATACATTTAATTAAGCTGGTTATACTGATTGGTATTACTTGCATGTGAAGCAAGTTGGTAAATAATCATGTGATGTGATTCAGCTGTTTATTTAAAGACAAAAAGTTTCTTTATTGTGAAAGTCGACATGACCCTGAAACTAATAGTTCTGCTCGAGCCACTCGACTAGCTTGGGGGTCACCTCGGCTCCAACCGCTGACTGGGACCACTGTTACCACATCTTCTCGAGCTCTTCTCAGAGCCCTTGGTACTTCTCAAGCTTCTTGTGTTCCTTCTTCCTGATGTTGCTTTCATTTGGTATCGCTACATCTTTCACTGCGGCCGTCTTCTGCTTGTCCGTCGGTACTTGGAAGACGGGAGTCATAGGTTGGATTCTGACTGGGGCGTCTGTATCCAGTAAGGGTCATAGGTTAGACCCCCCATGCTAACCAAGCTTACCTTAGACATGAGTGAGAGACATAAATATGAAGCTATACTGGCTAGGACATCACCCGGATAAACAAGATTCGCATCAAGTGTTGACGAACCAGGACACCCTGATGAGAACAAGACAGCATCGGTGGACAAGAGGCGAAAATAGGGCACTGTCAGAATGCTACTATTCATGTAACCCCGGTGAAAGAGGTTACATGAATAGGAGAAGCACTCGGTGCAGTGACCGCAAGCTAGGCAAGTAGCTCCAGCAGATCCCAGGAACAACATCCGAGATCTCTGTCCAGAAGAGTGCAGTCCTAGGAACACCCTCACACTCCCAGGCCTCTAGCCGAGGACCCGAGCTTGAAGGGCAGAGCGTCCGCAGGGGTGAAAGGGTTTTTTGTTTTTTTTTCTTAATGTGTGTGTGTGTGTGTGTGTGTGCGCGCGTGCGTGCGTATATATATATATATATATGTATATGTATTAGTCAGAGTGAAGAGGGCAGAAAAAGATTCTGGTCCGTCAGTGTGATAGGTTAAATGCCAGATTATAAAGAAAAAAAAAGCTAAGCCAGGTTTTAAAGTTGACACTCTGTCATTAGCCATGAGTGGACACAAAAGGGCATCTGACCAGAGCACTGTCAAAAACAAACAGGTCAGTGAGTCTCACTTTGGCATTTCTGAAAGAATCAAAGCCATAAGGTTCCATCTAAAGGTTATGAAATTCTCACATAGCAGCAAAGCTCTGCTGGAAGGAAAACAACACCCTCATCTGAAAATAGATGCCCCTGCCACTTTAATGAATTAAATTTAGCACAGCACAAGATAACACAAGTTCTTACTTCTCACCAAACTTCAGCTTTATTACAGTTCATTAGTCACCACAAATTCAACTCTCGTGCCCTTTAGGTGAACAAGAAGTCCACGTCTGTGAGACAGCGGTGACAAATGAAAGCACAAATGACTTAATAAATGTCTCATTGCTTTCTTTGGATTTTTTTTCTTTCTTTTTTTTTTGGAGTCACTAAATGCATCTCGCCTGCTTTGTTCAGATCCTAAACAATATATCCTCCTGTCACAGTGGAATTTCACCTCCATTATTCATTTACAATCACCCATGCTCCGCTGGTAGACTTTTACCCTTTTTTTAAATACATCTATCTCCGAGCAAACCGTAGTCAAAGTCAGCATATAGGGGCAGATATCAAGAAGGCAAATTATCAGCTGCCATCATCTCTCCTAGGGCATTATAAATATGGCATTTATCTCAGAAACGATCCACAAACCTCACTTTAATATATTCTCATCTGACAGCAGGCAAAGTGACAAATCTCTCCTTGGACCGTTTTAGACGAGGTAACTACAACATGGAGAAGCAACAACCAAAAATGAATAATTCATACGATGACAAAATGGTGCACCAATTACCCGGCGCATTTATAGCACAGTTGTGTTCCGTCTTGCTTGCAGTTACAGCACTGACGAGATGGGAGCGAGGTCTAATTTGACTTTCATTAGATTGAGAAAACACGTCATTGAGGATTTTTATACAGTCATTACACTGTTTGTTCGACTCTGTAGTAATACAGTGATCTCTGTGAGATGAACACTGGGATTTTCCACTTTGTTTACTTGAGTTTTACCTATTAAAGGTTCTGCACCAGGAGTGCTGAAGCCTGGTCACTTCTTTCAAAATTTCTTTTCTTTCACAAATTAAAGTTAAATATTGATAGATTATCTGCTATAAATATTAAAGTCTACACCTTTATTGGTATGAACATTTTTAACATTTGGAACCCCGCTAACTGACAACTGACAAATTGCAGCAGCTAATGGAGACCTATTGGTAGGGCTGCACGATTTTGCATAAAATGAGAATCACGATTTTTTTGCTTAGAATTGAGATCACGATTCTCTCACGATTTTCTTTTCCAATATAAATATTTATTGCACTTATTAACTGCACATCAACTTCGTAACAGTTGAGACTGAACATAAAAACAATAAATAAACATAAAAACAATAAATGCCTCACATTTTGTGGTTGCTGCAAAATGTTGTACTGCTTGAAATTCCGTCTCCACCGTTGCTCGACACTGCGTGTATAGAGCAGGTAGTGCAACAACAGAAAAATAGTTGCAGGACGGCACTGTGTAGCGTTTGTCTAGGCTGTTGATCATTTTCCTAAATCCCTCGTTTTGCACAGTGTTGATATATCTTTGGTCAGGTGATAAGTAACAGCCTCCGTAATTTCTTTGTGCCTGCGGGAGTTCGACGTGTACAGGGAAGCGCTGTATAAGGTTCCTGTTATTGATGTTTGGGTGGTTGACCGGGACGGATTTTCTCCTGTCACTTTCTCGTCATCCCTGACGTGTTCTCCGTTGTTTTTTCCCTGCCAATTTGAGCATCACGGCACAGCTTCTGTATCACGTGGTATAAGGCTCCGCCCTTGTCATTTGTTGAGCAGGAAGAGGGAGCGCTTGTTTTCATGCAGATTACGTCCCGGATCAAAATGCGGTACAATCGTTGTCGTCTTTTTTTTTTTTTTTTTTTTTTTTTAAAATCGTTGTCATTTGGAAATGAGATCGCACATAAGTATGAATCGAGATCGCGATTTTCTAACGATTAATCGTGCAGCCCTACCTATTGGTCTTCTTTCCAACACAGTTTTATCTTTGATCTCTACTAGATTAGCTTAGAATGATCCACAGTTGAAAACAATCTGTGTTTCTGATTTTTTGTCTCGGTGCAGCCTCTTGGTTCATCTTGTTGATTGGATATGGCAGCGGCGTTCCTTCTGGACAAGCAAGGCAAGCAGTGCCAAAGTAAAGCGTTTTCTCTCCGTTCATCTCAGACAGCAAGGTCACATGTGCATCCATCCTTTACATTACTGCCATCTTGTGGTTGCAGTCAACTATTGTGTAAACTGCGTTCATTTCAATCTCATAGAAAACTGCAGCTCTCCAAGTTTTGAGAGTGTTTCCGTCTCCCATCAACTCTGACTGGAGCTGAGCAAGCTGAGAGGCCAGCAGCGTGTTTCTCGTGGTTTGGACATGTGCATTGTGGATAAACTGCTGGTCGGCCGCAGAGTGCAAGCTGCCGCAGGCTCACCTTGTGCAGTTCTGAGATCAGTTACAACCTGTGCTTTGTATGAAAAGACAGCTAGCATTAGCAAGGGAATGAGCCTCGGTAATTTCGCATCATAATAGATGAGTTTCCTCAGGGTTAACATGTGTGATGCAGAGATAAAGTAGTTAATAACTCCTTCAGTACACTGGCAAAGAAAACTTTGATGACCTTGGAGAGGGGACAGCAGCTCTGACGTGTCTGGTCTATAATAAAACAGACAAGCTGAGCAGGTGCAGGCTCAGCAGTACTTTCAGCCACTGCAAACATATGATTTATAGAATGTGATAGTGGACATTAAACAGAGTATAGAGTATTAAAAATGAGCTTAACTTAAACATATGCAGCAGTGATATTAATCAATTTAACACTGTAACATTTTTCTGCAGAGTCATTCTTTTTACTTTTCATAATATAGTTTTATGTGAAGCCTTTTATTATTCATTTTCCTAAAGGAGTTGTGTGAAAATAGTAGTAGGTATTTATTTAACTATAGAAGGAATATTATTTTCCAGTTCTTCAGCCAGGAAGGAGCGCAGAAAGGTGAAGATGTCCATGTAGAGTGCAGACAGGAAGCACAAATGGTATGTTTTAGATGTTTTAATCTGATCTAATTTATCTCGCTAAATTGATAAATAGTGGAGAAAGATGTTTTTGTTTATTGTGTCGTATTGTATTGGAAACAATAAAGGTTAGTTAATCATTGGTCGGACAAAGAATTTTTGTGAGGAGGCCAATTTAGACACTGCAATACAAAGAAAAACAAACACACAAAAACAGAAACTTTAGATAAGATTATATTTAAAGATAAGATTGTATTAAAAGAAAGCATGAGGTCAGATTTCACTGACTGTCTGTTTTGTTCCAGTGAAGAGTGTGAAAGAATCCACACTGTGCCAGATGTTTGGAAAGTATGCCAGGTACTGGGCAGGTGTAACTGTTATTCTCTGCCATCCAGATGGTGTGCTCAGCAAGAAACACAAGTGAACATAAACCACTGAGAACATGAATGGTGCTTCTGTCTCTGCAATCTGCGCCATCGGTGTATTTCTATTTATTTTATCACTTGTTACTTCTTATCACCCTGACAGTCACCTGTCGTCACTCCCCAGCGGCAGGGCTGGACCTGTGTTCAATTATGGGGCAAATCTTTTCATCTGCAGCTCCCACCCAAACATCAACATATCAACACCGCTGCACACACTTTGTATATTATGTGGCATTTCTCTTGATTAATCCACCATCATAATCTGTCCTTAATTAAAAGTACTAGTATAATTTATAGTGGAGAAAAGCGATTCTGTTACGTCTTTGGAAATGTAGTCGCAGTCCACCACTGTAACCACAAGTGTTTACACTCCAGTCAACAGACACTGGAGTTTTTCTATTGTACACGTAATCGGTGTATTTTATTTAAACATTTTTAAACTGCAAATATAGGGCAGCGCAGTATGGGGCATCGTTGTGTTTGTGTGCATGTGTTCAGCAGCCAGAATATGTGCCAGAAAAAGATATCATCACAACAACACGATGCACAATTTACTCTGCAGTAGGTATGCAGTGATCTTCTTTTTTTAACAACTCTGAATTTCCTCCATCCATTCTCTTCCGCTTTTCCGTATCAGGGTCACAGGTGGGGGGCTGGAGCCTATCCCAGCAACAACTTTCCTCCAATGTGTATGAAATGTAGTGGTATACAGATAAATTCATTTTGCCTTTGCCTGATGGTTTTTTAGCTTATTATACATTTAAATCACTATTAACACAGTCATCCAATGCACAGGATGCAAGCTTGGGTCGGTTTGCTCAGAGAGTAAATGTGAAAAATGCAGCTTCTTTCTCCACACCATAGCCTGATCCCTGCATCGGGCTAAGGTGTGGACTGTCTGCACACATTAAAATGGAAAATAATCATTTACAGACATTCAGTTATTTTTCTCTTTTCAAGAACAATAAGGTAAGTTATCCAACTTGTAATATGTGTTTGTTCTCAGTGCTGTCAACATTATTGGACATCAAGTTAGTTTGCTAATGCTAACTTAGCTAGTCACTGTATAAACAGACTCACTTTAGGTTAAGATTAAATGTGTTGGGGTTTGTTTTGGTGGGAAAGACTAGCTCTCCTTACCGCTGGTCACAGTGTCCAACAACTTAAAACTGTCACTGTCATTGACATGTAGCCTGTTTGAAACCACACTGGATGGTTGCAAAAGGTTACATTTTACACTCCTGTTTGAATCTGGATTTTTAATAGCATTTGTAAAAAAGGAAAACCAAAAGGAATTTCTATGAAGAATTTTAACATATAATTAAATTAACATTGTTATGTCTTCCATCCATCCACCCATTCTCTTCCGTTTATCCTTATCGTCGTGGGATGGCTGGAACCTTTCCCAACGGGGTAAACCCTAGATCAGTGGTCCCCAACCCCCGGGCCACGGACCGGAGTCGTTTGGTACCGGGCCGCAAAAGTTGAGGCTCGGGTGTGAAATTTATGGTTTTCAGGGTTTTTATCGTTAACTCAGTTTTTTCCTGTGTTGTAGCTGTGTGTCTTATTTTGAAAGAAATATTTACCCGTTACCATAGCGACCAGAGAGCGTTAAGGGGCAGAGAGGAGGCTGTTACTCTCAATGTTGTTGGCGCATTTCAGGAGGACGCTGCTAATAAAGTTACACAATTACACAGTGAATTCATGTTTATTATTATATTTACAAAATACCACAGTTTTTGTCTCGGTTGTATCATTTTATTTTGTTGTATTTATCCGTGACACCTTAAAGGCCGGTCGATGAAAATATTGTCAGACATTAAACTGGTGCGTGGCGCGGTCTGCGGTGTCGCACCTGCACGGCATCCGCAATCCCGCCTCGCCGCCTTAAAGTCTGTGCTGACTGACTGTTGTGGTTGTTGGTGGTGTGTGTGGCTAGTAATTCATAGGTTCAGCATTATGAGCTATATTATTAAGATTGATCTTATTATTAGATATTTTTTATACACCAGAATATTAGTTTAGTAAGTTTTATTCTGGTGATAATTGGTAAGCAGAAAATCTGAAAACTGTAAAAAACCAAAACACTGATCTTTGGCCCTTTGGTGAAAATTTTATAGTGGCCACAGCTCCGATATTTTTGGATCCATCCTGATCACTTTGTTCTCGATGATTTCACTGAAGAAATTATAGCAGCTCAGAGCTTTACTGTGTAGTGAAGAGTTTTCCTTAATAAAGCTACCCAAGATCACAACGACACATCAGAGGACGT
>NC_052947.1:41566327-41576327 GCF_013358895.1 Oreochromis aureus
CTGGATGCTTCGCTTGCATTCACGTCCCGTCTCGAGCTGACGCCTGGTGTGAAGAGGAGGGCGGCACGGCTCTCGGGGGAATCCGCTCTGCTTTTAGTGTTTTGGAAAGAATGTGTGATTCAGGCCACAAGAATGAGTCTGAGAGGCGGAGCTTCACGTTTTCATAACTGTGGAACGTACGGGGGGGGGGCGGGGGGGGGTTATTAAAATCTTTGTGCTTCAGCTGCAGTCTGATGATCCAAAGGTCGTGCTGATTCTGAAAAATGGTCTAAAGTGAGTTTAAAGGCCTCTGCTGACTGATGCTCTGGTGATTCTCTCTGACTCAGTGAACGCTTTCCTCTTTATTAGGCACACAGGTCAAAAGGTCAACGTTCATCGCTGTTTCTGCTGCTGCTCTTTTTGTGATTAATACAGTTCTCAGAAACTGATCATCAGAGCAGCTGCCATCATGCTGCGTCACACAGTAACTAAGAGTGCGTGCGTGTGTGCGTGCGTGTGCATGTGCGCGTGTGTGTGTGTCCTGCAGAAGCTTGCGGTGAATGTATTGTTGGATGTGTGCAGGGTCACCTCAACACTGTGAATGAATATTTGACCCGATGTTTCCTTTTGTCTTTTTCTCCCAGGCATCCCCAAACCTCGCACCTCTGCAGCCTGTGGTCCCACAGCAGCTAAACCGACAGCCAATCAGCAACCGGGGTCAGCAGGGCGCCCCGCCACACCCACCGCCGCCTCAAAACTTCCTGTTAAAGGGTTACCCACAAGCCTTAGCTCCTCCTCACTGGGAAGTAACGAGAACAATGGAGGCGTGAGCAAAGGTGTGTGTGTGTGTGTGTGTGTGTGTGTGTGTGTGTGTGTGTGTGTGACACACTGTCTGTGCATCATCAGAGGTGGTTTTCTTTGGTGTGGTTTCCCTCTCACTGCTGATTTAACTTCTTCTCATTTCCACTGTTTCTCTGTGTGTGTGTGTGTGTGTGTGTGTGTGTGTGTGTGTGTGTGTAGACAGGTATTAATATCTTTGTGGGGCCCAAAAATTGGAAGTTTACTATACTCGTGGGGACCAGGAGTTTGAAGGCATTTTTGAGACTCAAATTGTGGTTTTGGTGTCAGGGTGACAGTTACACAGTTACAGGTTATGGTTTAGGAATTCATTTTTGAGGCTAGGGAAAGCATGATGTCAATGAGATGTCCCCACATGGACATAAAAACACATGTGTGTGTGCGTGCTTGCAGCATATCCTGTGCTCCTCTGTGAAGGTCAGGGAGCACATCTGGTCGGAGCTCACAGATGATCTGTGTCGTCTCCTCTGCAGCTTTTATGGAGCCGTTTGTTTTCTCAGATTAGGAGCTGAACGTCCTGGTGTTTGTCGTCCTTCAGCCGCTGCAGGAGAGCAGCTCAGTTCACATCAGGACTCAGTCTGTCTCCAGCTTTAGCTTCCTCCTCTGTGCGTCAAAAAGAAGAAACCAGGTGAACGTTGATGCTGAATGTGGTGATGAGCTGAGGACGGGTGTGGTCAGTCAGTCTGAAGGAAACGGTTCCTCCCCCTCTGTCCTGAGCAGCTGCACGTTCAGCCTCACTTGCGTGTTGTTTAACTTCCTGTTTAGCCTTTGTTGGGTCTGCAGCGCTCGTAGCAAACAGACATAAGCACGTGCAGTGATCTCCTCGTTTCACTGTGACGTAGTCATTTGTGCAAAGTTGGCCAGAAACAACAGATCCATGTGACAGGCAGCAGGACGTGGATGTAAATCTGAGTGTTATCACCTGCGCGGGCCTGTCCTCCTGCAGGGGAACATGAAGGTTTTGAGCCTTCGGTGGTTGGAGATCACTTATTGTTTCCATGGTGATATTTAGTTTTATCAGAGAGGAGCGTTGGTGTTGATCCACCTCCACACAGTTACAGCATCACACAGTCCGGCTCAGCTCTGCTTCAGGACACATTCAGATACTTTAACATGAGAAACACTAAAGCTTCATACCGCGTTGAGGTGTGTTTTTTGGGGGGTAAATCCGCTGAAACTGTGGAAACATGTTGTTTGCTTTGCTGTCCTGGTGACACGCTTCTGTTTTTCTGCAGGTCCGAGACAGTTTGTAATTCTAGAGGAGAAAGAACAAAATCATCTTTTTGTCTCAGCCCAGAGAAAAACGGCACATTTCCTCTGCTGTGTGCTGCAACCTGCTGCAGAGCATCGCTGCGGTGCTCTGGGTGGAACACAGCACGCCCCTAATAATGCAAACTTTCCCCCCATACAGTGTCATGAAGGGGGGAATTATCAATGGAGACCCACAGTTTGTGTGTCAGGCTGTAAATATGTTTATTTCTACTGTAAAGTTTTAACATGGCAGTCTATAGGGGCTGACTCACTGCTGCCTCTGCTGGACGTCAGAGGAACTGCAGGTGTGGCTTCGTGTTTCAGTCAGTTTCTTTCCTAGTTTTGGGTTTTTGTTTCTACCTGCTACAGATCAGAGATCTCACAGGCAACAACTGAGAAACTGTCAGCTTTGACTGAGCTGCATTCAGACGCCCCACATGCTCTTACCTCTCCCAGGATGACCCCGGGATGACCCCATGTTCTGTTGTGTCTGTTGCCCCATATCTGTTGTCTGTGTGAATGGAGGGAGGGGACTTGATGGAAACTTGCTGTCACTCATCCAGTATTTAAATCAGTACATGAATAAAAACTCCTGCATCTTCTCCCGTCAGCATCTCCAGCAGCACCAACAGGGGCCGTACCAGACGAGCGGCCCAGCAGAAGCACACTTCCTGTGGGCAGCCAGAGTGCAGCAAAGCCCTCCGCCTCCAGCAGCACCACCAGCACCAGTACTCCCAGTGACGCTGTTACAAACGGTCCCAGCACTGCTGCTCCAAAACCTCCCGCCCTGAGGAGCAGAGCTCTGTCTCTGCAGGCCAGGACCTCCAGCACAGGTGAGGCACCACCTCCTCCAGATCAGCCTTTTAACCTTCAGACTAAATCTAATAAAATCTAATCTTTCAGGCTGTAAACGAGAATGTTTGTAACTCAGATGTGCGATCGCTCGCTAAGCTTCAGTCGGTTGACCGTCTCATCCGTCGGCACCGACTCAGAGCTGCAGGGTTAAACTGCTTTGTTCCTGCTTCCACACCAGTCTGTGGGTAAAACTATCTCCGCCTTGCAGAAGGCTGCAGTTTATCTTTGAAAGCAAACCTCAGTTTAGGCCGAATTACATCCTCCAAGACGTCTGAGGAACAAACTGAAAACAAGCAGAGTAAAGGTTTGAGTGCGGCTGCAGCGCTGCTGCGTGTGCATGCTTTCATTCACTAAACCAGATTCTCAACAGAGTTCATGCTTCTTTAAACATGTTGGAGAACAATCGTTTTATTTTTAATTTTTAAATCTGCAAACAACACAAAACAGCCAAAGTGTCAAAATCTGATGAAAATAAGTGTTAACAGAGGCGGCAGAATGAAAGGTGAAGTATGTTACAGGAGTCGTCATGTTCTGATTGAGCAGCCTCTCATTTTTCAAAAACAACAATCTCGTGCTACCTTTTTAATTTTAAAGGTAAAAAGTAATCTGATTACTTTGTTCCCCCTGACGTTTCATAAATGTGTCACTTTATTCTCAGACGTTACCCTGAACTAATTATTAAATTCATTTTTCAAACAGAGATGAGTCACAGTTAAAGTGTGTGACCTCACTTCCTCCTCCGCCACAGCGAGCTCGATAGTTTGCAGACAGACGGCCCCGGTCACATGACTGCAGCACAAACATAAACAATAAGAGCACATAAAAAAAGTCGCACTTACGTCTTAACTGTTGGAGAAACACATGAAACCGTGCGTCGCCTCCACGCTGCTCCGCCTGTGAGTCTGTGTGACGAATGACGCTGTGTTTAATGTTTTGGCCTCTCTGTATAACGTGCAGGTTGGTTTAATCACAGAGCTCCGTACGTTTCCTTCACCCTGCGGGGAACGGCACAGATGTTTGTGTCCTGTCTGGGTCACAGTCGGGATCAAACACGTGATCCTATTGCGGAGGCGACAGGAGGGACGCGGCGGCGGCGGCAGTTAAACTGTTTGTTGGTCAGAATCTGTGTCAGACGCTCTGCACGCCGCTCAGAGCTGAAACCTGAAGCCCGTCCACTCGATTTCACAGCTGTGTGCGAATGAAACGCCTCCGCGGGAACAGGAAATGGGTTTTGACTCCTTCTGTGTTCTCTCCGCAGGTCTGAAGCCCCCGACGATCACCAACCAGAACGCAGCGAGGACGGCAGCCGCGAAGTCGAACCCCGCTGCCGGTCAGGGGCTCACGAAGCAGGCGACACAGTCCCCGTTACAGCGCAGCGGCTCGGCGAGGGTCAGCCGGCTGAACGGCGCAGGTATGAGAGACTTCCTGTGTTTGTGTGCGAGCAGCTGCCGGGGTGTGGATCACAGCGAGTTAGGTCTAAGGGGTGCTTAGCATGAGTAGTGCTGGTTAGTAAAGCTGTGAGGGCAGCTGAGTAGAGCTCATGCTTGTTCTGAGTGAACACGGATGCTGAGCCGTGCAGTGATGTCACACCTGAGAGCACGCCATCACACACGCAGCTTGGCTGAGTCTGATCAGCACTTCCATCGATTTTATACAGTCTGTGGCATCCGTGTGATCATGGCTGCAGTTTGTTTGCTGCACAACATCTGCTTTTTCTTTCCTGTAGCTGAAGCGAGCGCGAGTCACAGCTTTGCATCAGTCACACGAGCGACCGGATAATGACGAGCGTCGCCGGGTTTGGACTGATGGTGCAGGAGGCGGCGGTCTGACATCACTGCATGAACTCTGAGAGAGAGAGAGAGAGAGAGAGACACACACACACACACACACACACACACGCACACACACACACACACACACACACGATAACTGATTGCACCTCAAAGCCTGGAAGCTTAAGCAAACATAATTATCATCCCTGCAGTCTCCCTCTAATTATTCTCCTGCTCGCACACACACACACACACACACACACACACACACACGGACACACGCACACACACAGACAGACAGACACACACACACGCACACACACACACAGACAGACACACACATGGACAGTCTGGTTAATCTTCTGTTGCCTCCCAGCTCAAACTCGTTCGCTCGCTCTGTGAGTTGATGTTCGTCGAGCTCCGGCAGGCCGACGTTTCACGTTTAGCATCACGCAGCATCAGAATCATGTCTTAAACCATCGGCCGTGACTCTGGTGTCAGCAGCGTGCTGCTCTCCTCCCCCTGCATGTGGCGGCTCTTGTCTGGGCCCGGGCGCCTGGCTGCCTCCCTCTGTGGCCGGCCTGGAAGTCTCTCTGGGGCCTGTGGGGCGCCGCTTACTCACAGACGTGCTATCAGCCCCATGATGGCTTGATTACCCCACACGCGCACACACACACACAGACACAAACACACAGACACTGCACTTCATAAGGGCCACACATGCATTTGATTCATACCTCTCTCACTGACGCTCGCCACAGCCGTCCTCAGGCGACAGCGGTTAGCAGCGTGGGCCTTTAAAGCTCTCAGTGGCTTTCTGCTCATTTTGTCTCCAGTGGATGTGGACATTGATTCTGACATGCATGCACACACACACACACACACACACACAGCTCTGGTTTTATTGGCTCTGGTCTGTCTCGTGCCATTAGGGGAGCACTGATGTTTCGGGCTGTAAGTTTTTATGGCTGGTTTGAAGTTTGTAAATGAGCCACATGTTGTGCGTGCTTACTCTGCACAAAGACCAAATCTGTCAAACATTCCTGTGAATGAAAATGTGCGCAGGTGTGATTTTAGAGGTGGACGTTCTGTAATCTGTGTCAGTGGAGCTAAACCAGATGTTCACAGCTGTGTGTCAGGATCTGTTAAATATCCACTAACCTGTCCTCTGTGTCAGCTGATGGAGGCGTCCACACTTTGATGCAAACTAAATAAAAGTGGATTCAATAATGAGCAGAGAGGCTCTCGGGGATCATGGCTGCCTTGGTTTTGTTTTCAGCGTCGGTGGTTTTTGTGGGGACCTCAGAGTTTCCTCTGAGCCGAGCTTCCTTTGTGTTCACTAAACCTGAGTCCGACATGAGCATCAGCGCAGTTTAACCCAGCTCCAGGTTCTGAGCGCGCTCACAGGAGCAAAGGACAAACGGCGGTCTGATGATGCAGCTGTTGACATTCAGAAGTGTGTCGTGTGTTCTTTGTTCCTGATGTTCTAATTCAAGTTCTCCGTCACGTTCATCGCCAGCTTCTTTCAGTCGACTTGGAAACGCTCCGACAGATTTGGCTAAAACAAAGACGCCTTTTCACAAAGTGTGTGAAAGGCACCAATATGGCACCTGCCTCAGTGTGTGTGTGTGTGTGTGTGTGTGTGTACAGGTTTTAATGTCTTTGTGGGGACCGACATCCCAGTCCCCTCGAGTTTGAAGACATTTTTGAGACTCAAGATGTGGTTTTAGTGTCAGGGTTACAGTTATGGTTATGGTTAAGGTAAGCGGATGGGGAAAGCGTTATGTCAATAAGATGTCCCCACAAGGATATAAATACACGTGTGTGTGTGTGTGTGTGTGTGTGTGTGTGTGTGTGTGTGTGTGTGTGGTCTCCACAGTGTTTCTTCTGTCATCACGTCTGACCTCGACGAGGTTCATCTGTGGCACGACAGAGAGAGCAGAGGAGTCATGAGGGAGGAGGGAGCGAGGGATTATTCAGACCCCGCTGTCTCCTCCCCCTCCTCCTCCTGCAGCATCCCTCCTCCCTCTGTGTGTGTGTGTGTGTAGATGCTTGTCTTTGTTTGTGTGTAAATTCTGGTGACACGCCTCTGTGGTGATGGGGGGGGTGTTTGGCAGCAGAGGAGTAATCATCACCAGGATACGCTCGCTCTCTCACGCACACACACGAGTATCTCGCCCGTTTCCCTCTCTCTCTCTCTCCCTCTCTCCCTCTCTCTCCCCATCCGTGGTTGATTCGCCGTGACCTCGGCGACGGTGAAGCTCACTGCTATTTTTGGCGCCATTTTCTTCCCGTGCTGGCTGCGGTGCAGGAGCTGCTCTGCTTCGCTCCTTTTATTTCATGTTTTCGTGTCACAGCGGCGGCTCTGTGGCTTTGATGACGGCCGGATGGCGGCTTAGCGTGCGTCCTCTTCCCTGGACTGAGCGCAGGATCTGTTTTTAAAATGCGGCGTCTTGTTTTTCCTCGTGGCTTTCACGCAGATGCAGGCTACAAATCCCAGCAGCAGTAACCAGATTCTCTTTTTGGAGGATTTTTTGTTTTTGAAATTTAAAGAAAAGGAGAATTTCCTTCTCCCGCCTCCCGTCTGCTAAAGAAGAAGTGGGTCAGTGTGACCTGCCGCTCAGGACACGTTGAGACGAGGAGAAGAACTCAAAGTGCAGAAAAGGACTCTGAGTCCGACGGAGAGCGCCTCACACCGAACCATGTTATGGTCTCCCAGACTGTCGCTGTCCAACTTCCACGTGAAGCTGACGGCCAAAGGACTTTTCCGAAACCTCCAGCTGCTGTCGGGATGCAGGAAGAACACCGTGGTCTTCCACGCAGGTCTGGATCAGCCTCTGTCCCCCGTGTCCTCCCCACATCCACCCGTGCGGCGTTTCACCCATCCATCTGTTCGTCCTCCATCAGCAGCTTCACCCCGTTAGCTGCTTCCATCCCTCCATGTGCTCCACACACCTTCCTTCATCCACCATAGATGCACATGGCAGGGTGGGGCCACCACACCCAAACAGAGGAGCTAATGATGTTCACTCCTGCAACAGAAGGACTTTAATCCTGCAGGCACCCAAAATAAAAGCCCCATCTCTGCTTTGTGTAACTATTTCAAAATAAAACTCATTTTCAAAACCACCCCCACCTCCTCCTCCTCCTCCTCCTCCACCTCCTGTCTTTGTGTGAAGCTCAGCGTTCTTTGCCGTTTCTTTGGGCTTTTTCATCTTTACTCGTGTGATGGCAGGCCTGACTCAAGATCAGCCTCAAAGGCCACTTCACCCTCCTCCTCCCCCCTCCTCAGCTCCTCCTGTGTTCCTGCATGGCGTCAGCAGCCATTGTTGCCTCCGTGTCTCCTCCTGTGGGGGCTTTCAGCTCAGCGTGCAGCTGCAGTCGCACACGGCTGTGCGTGCGGGGCTTTTAGTTCTAGCGTTGCGGCGTGGCGTGATGAATAGCTGTGGCTCCTTTTGGCCCCGATACCCACGCCTGACGGGGCACGACCACGTGATTCACACACAAACCCGAAATAGCCCAGGACGCATCTGGCTTTTACTTATTCAGCCATTAAAAGGCTGCTCTGTGTTTGTGCAGGCTGCAGCAGAGCCTGCACTCGCTCTTAATGTGTCTCCTTTTCTAAAGAGGAGCTGCACGCTGCCAGGGTCTGACTGTGTGTCCGTGCAGCACGGGAGCTTTTCATGTTTCAAGTTCATGCTGCATAAAAGCAAAAATCCCTGATGATGCTGTGAATAACTGTCACGGGCCTGTGAAGCAGACAGGACAGCGTTCATGATAGCAGCGCTCAGTGTCGGCCGTTCAGCTCTGTAGCCTCGACTGACCACGAGAGAAGTCGAGCTGAATACGTGAACGTGACAGTAAAGCTGCTTCAGCCTCTGACGCGTCACATACACACACTTTAAACATGCACAAAGTCAAAAAACACCAGGAAAACTTTGTTGGATGAGCTGTTAACCCAAAAAATGCAAGTCCAGATGTGCAGGCTGTGGTGCGGGTGCACAGCCTTTAGTGTTCAGTGGAATCAGTGGAGAACTCAGTACATGAGCAGCTGTGTTAGCTGGGTGGAGGTGAGAGTGTTGCAGTAACGGGCATCTTAGTAATAATGTCCCAAATACGCAGCTTCCACCTCCAGATGTGGATATTTTATTCCTGAACCAAGAACTTTGTTTTTTGTGTCCAGCAGGGGGCGACTCCTGTGGTTTGGGAACAGTTCCCAGCTTATTTGCTCTGTGACCTCAGTCGACCTGATGAGTTTATGGGCTCAGTCGTAGTTTTCATGTCCCGTTTAGAAAGCAAAAGGTCGCGGGTTTAATTCCAGCTGGAGACACGGATCGTCTTTGGGATTGGATCAGGAACGGTGTGACCTGTGGCGCCCCCTGGTGGTGAGGGAGCGGTGGTTAGGTCCATCTCCTGTATGCGGTCTGTAGTCCAGCACAGTGTTTCTGTGGTCCTGCGTAGAATTCAGGCACATTTAGTTCTAGTCTGGCAATGGGCTTTTTTTATTTGGGGGGGGGGGGTTACCATGGTTACCGTGAGTGTGTGTAAACCACGCTCAAAGCAACAACTTATAAATATCAGTCCGTTATCGGCGGTTTGAGAGTAGCTAGCTCGTTGGAGATGTTTCTGGGTTGTTTTGTGTGAAGGAGCAGTTTTTATGTTAGGACGTGATTATTTCACATCACCTGTGGGCCGGTGTTGTGCCAAAAACTGATTTCCAATGTTTCCGTGTATTTTTTATGTGTAATATCTTTACGTGTGTTGGTAAATAGACTTCGGTGAACAGCTTTTACAAAGGGGTTATATATAGAATTAAAAAATTATCTGCTTTTTTCAAGTATCCTTACAAGTCTGTGTTATTGTACTTACATTATAACCAATCCGGTCCTTTATCCCCACTTAAAATATTTTTACAAAACTATTGTAATATTTGCTGCCATTTCTTCTGTCCTCTTGGCCAACTTACTCTTACAAAAGACATTTTTAATGTTAATGACATTTTTATATAACCTTTATTTATGCAGTTAAAAAAGTCGCTGCCAAAAACTGATTGCGCCTTCTACCTTGTTACACAAACGTTGTTTGTGGCTCAGTATGACTTTGTGTCATCCATGAGGGATGCATTTGACATATGTTTCACATATTATAGCCCAACAAGTTACTTACAGCAGTTTAAATACGAGCAATCAGTTTTTGGCAGGCAATCACTTTTTGGCAAAACACCGGTCCACTCACTCAGCAGGAGTGAGCCCTGGTTGGCTGTGTTTGCTCGGGGTGAAGAAGCT
>NC_052947.1:41581327-41633827 GCF_013358895.1 Oreochromis aureus
GCACAGCTGAAACGAGGCTGTGATTTTGTTATGAGGTGTCAGATTCTCTGCTTCCCAGAACCGACAGGATCGAACTCTTTAAAGGCGCCACAGGAATATTTGCATGCAGGTGTCAGACAGGTAACGGACTCGTTAGCATGTAGAAAAATGCCTCTGTGCTGTTTCAGGTCAGCAGGGGGCTTTAGCGTCTCGTGTGATGGGGGCGGGTCCTGCTGCTCCATGGATGTGTTTGCACATGTGAGTGCAGCGTGGCTTCACAGGGTGAACGACCAATACCGTCCCTCGCCTCGGGGAGGTTAGAGCAGGGCGCCACAGCCTGTAATTACAGCGTCACTCGGCAGTGGGCGGTGACGTCACCCTGCTGATATTTAAGGTGCTGCTGGAGACACTCGTAGAGGAGGAGGAGGGGCGGAGTAATGGCTGTTTTTAGAAGGAGGCAGCAGGGAGAGGCTCGCCACGCCCGGCTGTCATTAAGAACAACACATGATGCAATGGAAAGATCCTGCTCACACGCTCCTGCTGATGGACGTGTGTGTGTGTGTGTGTGTGTGTGTGTGTGTGTGTGTGTGTGTGTGTGTGTGTGTGTGTGTGTGTGTGTGTGTGTGTGTGTGTGTGTGTGTGTGTGTCTGTGTGTGTGTGTGTGTGTCTGTGTCTGCTGTAAGTGCAGTACTTGTGTATATATACGAGGCTTCCTCTGGCAGTCTGAGGTATGGAGTGAATGCTGAACTCCTTCCACTCCTTCCTTCGGCATGTCCCGATCACACCGCATACGTCCAAGCATGAAAACCCCCTCAGAGGATTCAGAGTCGGCGTGTCAGCCAATAAAAATATAATCATGACTGAATGATTCCAGTTTGAGATGCGTGCAGCAGTGATGTCACTGATTCGACCCCTGAACGCAGACAGGGGTCTGTCGTTCAGCGCTCACAGGTAACATCACTGTCCAACATGGCTTCACAGCACCGTCATTGACTTTTTAAAAATCTAAACAAGAGAAACGATCATTTATTCCTGTTTCCATTCAGTAATAAAATAATAAGCCATCCTCCCGCACACAGCAGCCACGCTGACAACCATTTCGTCCTGTTACGCTTTCATGTTGGTGGATGCTGATGCATGAGTTGAGGAAACGTGAAACTTTTGTATAAACGGTGCAAATATCTGTGTTTGTGTTACAAAGTCTTCACCCTGAAGGATTATGTGAGTGTCTGTGTGGATGGAAGCTGCTGATTGGCTCAGACCAGCTCCAGGATGCGTCTGTCAGAGTCCAGGATGTGGACGGTGTGTTCAGTAAACACTGTGGTGTGTTTGCAGCCTGGGAGTACAGAGGGCTTCATGGCTCTGCTCGCTGTCATGACTCTTTGTATTTGAACCTTTGTTGTTCTTCTCTGTGCGGCTGTGTTGTGTTCAGGGGCCGAGCACAGCGTGCACATCACCACTAATGCCTTTAATTAGACACCTGGGGGGGTTTCAGAGGCGCTCATAGCTCTGGCTTGTTTTCCTCGTCTTTACATTTCATAACTTCACTGTATTGTTGCACTGATCTGAGAGCCTGAGCTCGGCCTGATGAAGCACAGCTGTCCTAAAGTTTAAAGTTTAAGCTGTTATTGGCCTGGAGTGTCTCTGCGGAGCGAGCGGCTCATAAAACCTGTTATCAGCAGTAAAACCTGCACACGAACGAGTGCGCGCTTACATAACCCCATCAGATTTTTGTGTCGGAGCATAAACTCCTCCGGGCTCTCCGGAGCCTTTCTGCCTGGGATATTGATTAGATGGGAGGCCTGCTGAGAGGTGCTGGTGAAAGGGGGAGTCATGGGTGGAGGAGGGGGAGGAGGAGGAATGCAGCAGCTGCAGCTGAAGCCCTGAAGCTGTGTGATTTGTGTTTCTTATCTGAAGCATGAATGCCGGCACTATCTTATCTGCCTGCACACTTGAAAGGTGACTGCTGAATATAAACAGAGCACTTAACGCCAAACTACACTCCCCCCCCCCCCCCACCCCCCCGATGGTGGGCCGCGGGTGGAGGCGGCGCTGTTTGAGCTGCACTGGAAAACCCTATTTGTTCTACATGTGTGTGAAAGCACACAGAGCGCCATCCATGGTTACTGATGGTAAACAAAACTAGACTCCAAACTAAAGCCAGGGTGGGGTTAGTCAGCGTCTAACTCGCTGCTGTTTGAATGATTTTTATTGTATTTTTTAAATTATATTTTATATTAAAATATTAGTTTTTAAAATCCTCGCTCAGTCACGTGGAGCGATGGGCTTTTATTGTGACGGCAGGAGGAACCGTCTGCGTTTAGACTGTTTCACGTTTGTGGGGTCTAATCTGAAGGACACAGACTGTATATAAATGGGCGTCACATGGGCGTCTGTATGAAACCAGATGAGACTGAGGCTACAAACTTCAGTCACAGACTTAAAGCACAGAGGAGTCGCCCCCTGCTGGCAGTGCAGGTTTAAAGCATTTTCACGTTGCCATCTTTTTATACAGTCTGTGCGCTGAGAGTATGCTTCATGTTGGCTGCTGTAAAAACCAGAAGAGGAAGAAAAAGCAGATCAAAGCTGGTTTCTTGTTTTTATAGCCACTAAAACTCGACCAATTAAAGTCTTTTTTTAGAGCTTTGTGGCTTTTAAAATATGTCCCAGCTCTGCGGGAAACTCCCAGATAAATGTAACGTAAAGTTTATACGGAGGAAAAATGGAAAGCTGAAGATGAAGACAAAGAGAGGCGTGATTTAAACGCTGATGCTCCGGTCCGGTGAGTTAACGACTGATAGAGCAGGAGAGAAAGGCAGATAAGATTAAAGATATGAAAAGAGGAGGGCGGTGCAGAAATAACTCGCATTCCTCCATCAGACGGGAGGAGGAGAAACAGATGGAGGGGGGAGGAGGTCTGTGGTGAACAGGTAGAGTGTGGGAGGAGCAGAGGGGGAGGGCAGAGAGTTTCCTCTGTAGTAGTTTGTGACAGAGCGAGAGGAAGGACGCCGGACGGAGAGCAGCGTGGGAGCTTTGTATGAGGGCGTCTGTGGTTACGGAGAGATGGGGGCGGCGGAGAGCAGAGCCCACGGCGAGCCCAGCACAGCCCACACCAAGCCGGGCAGGATCCCCTCTCATCGCCGCAAGAAGAAACGCAAGGTGTGTGTTTGTTTCCACAGCTGAGCTCATCGCTGCGCTGTGTCAGAGCCGAGGTGGGAAACCGAGCGGGTCGCCTCATTTTCCACATTCTTTGTCCCGCTCGAGTCGTCTGCTGCTTTCAGCCGGATCGTTTAGAGAAACGTGACAGACGTCTGAGTTTTGTTGCTGTTCTTCGCCTCCTTTTGTTGCCTCTGTTTCTTCACGTCTCTGACCCGCATGTGGCAGATGGTCTTTATGGCTGCGTGTGTTTACAGGCAGCAGCACAGCTGCACAGGTCCTGCACTGCTGCTGCTCTAACCCTCACACTGCTCCATCATTCAGACTCAGCATGCTCATTAAAGTGTGTGTGAGTCCACGTGTTTACAAGAGTGTGTGTGTGTGTGTGTGACATTTGCTTAACCCGATGCTGCTCCTGTGCAGCAGGGATGTCAGACTTCAGGCTGTCTTTAACTTTTATTTTCCCTTCTTTGGTTTCTTGTCTCCTTGGAGACGAGACGAAAATGATTAGTGAGTGTGGAAAGAAAACTATGGTGGAAGCAGGAAGAGCTGAGGCAGCTGACAGGAAAACAAAAGAGGATTCCTGAGCCACTCCTTTCATTCACATGTTTATTAATAGACAGAAATGTTCGTCGAGTTAAATCAGAGTTGCATCCAAAACACGAACCATAAAAACGACTCCGACCGCGCCTCACGCTGCTGTGAAGGTGTTTGCTAAGCGGTTTCCTCACGAGGTGATGCTGGAGGCGCTCTGTGTTTTGGCGATAAGGCAGCCCGCGGGCATCCTTCACGTGTGTGACAACGATCTGGATCG
This sequence comes from Oreochromis aureus, assembly GCF_013358895.1. Lineage (NCBI taxonomy): Eukaryota > Metazoa > Chordata > Actinopteri > Cichliformes > Cichlidae > Oreochromis > Oreochromis aureus. Next base: position 41,585,277 of record NC_052947.1, read on the forward strand.
CCTCAGCACACGCTCACATAACTTTGTGCTCTCACAGTTAACGACATCCAGCCCATCGAAGCCCAGCTGTTCACTTTGGTGAAGGTGTTTTTAAGCAGGGGTGCACAAGTTCAGCCCGTCGCTGTATTAGCACAGCTGTGTTCCCTGTCTGACTGTTACGCTCAGCTTTCATTAGATTTAAACAGTTAAAAGCGCTTCTGTACGGTTATGAACTCAAAGCTTCGCTGTGCCACAGGAGCTCATGTCAATCTTCTTCTCTCTGCAGCGTGAGGAGACCCTGAAGCAGAAGAAGGAGCTGTCGCAGGAGCTGGCCAACCTCCGGGACGAGCTGGGTAAGAACGTCCGGCCTCCTCCCACCGCCTGTTCGTTTGCGTCTTTCTCTCTCTGTCCCAGCCATTTGCATACAACACACACTCGTACGAAGCTTATCAAGGACGGGACAACTGCCATTCAAAGCGGCGCTGTAACGTCGGTGCAGCTGCTGCTCGTTCTTAGGAAGAAAAGAGACGCTTCCACGCAGGCTGTAACCTGTCAGCACGTCCGTCAGGTGCTCGGTGCACCTGTGTTCTCAGGAGGCGTTCTCCATGGATACTAGGGCTGCCACGATTAGTCGACTAGTCACGATTACGTCGACTATCAAAATCGTCGACGACTGATTTAATAGTCGACGCATCGTTTGAAGCTTTGTAAGATCACAAAAGACGCAGGAATAAGTAGTAGGATTTAAGAGTGTAATAACGGACTGAAACAGAAGATGGCAGCACTGCATGTACAAGGATGCCAGCTGCCGTTACACTCCGAAGAAGAAGCAGCAGCAGTGTCCCAGAATTCATAGCGCGGCCCTGCTCAGTTTTCAACAATGGCGGCAGCTAGTTAGTTTTAATATTACTCTTATTAATCTTTCTGGGTCACAAAATAAACGTTTAACATATTTTCAGGCGAGAATGTAGCTGTGTAAACCTCAAATATTTGCTCAGTTTATCAAGACACCGCATATTTTCAAAAGCGCTCCGACGTTTTCGGAGACGTCTGTTACCCACTAGCTCGATAGCTAGCCGGGGGCAAGGCTCACTAGAGCCCGTGAGAACACCGGACTCCCGGCAAATCGTTTTCAAACCCACCGCTGTCTTTCGCTACTCAGGTTAAACATATATAAGTCAGTTAGATAACTTAAAAATGTAATTGTTTGGCCTTTTTTTTTTGAGTATTTTATTTGTTCCTGAGTAAATCGGTTTGGCTGAGATTAAAGTTATAGTTTATACACGACTGAATAAACGTCAAGCAGACAACTGATTATCAGAAGTGTGAGATGTTCGAGAATATACTCCGGTGTCCCGTTATATTTTAGATAGCAAGGAGTTTATTAAACTTTACCGAAACAATCTGTAAATCTCATTAAATTTAATAAACTATCATCATGTCTTTATTTTTAGGTAGCACATACCCTAAACACTTAAAACTGTAAGCTAATGTTATATAAGAGCAGATGCTGCTGGTGCAATAAGCTGTACGTTTTACGTCCAATGGCTGCATGATCCGATTAGTCGACTAATCGCAAAAATAATCGGTGACTAGTCGACTATCAAAATAATCGTTTGTGGCAGCCCTAATGGATACACCAGGTCTCAGAGACGAGCGGCGGGGAGCTCGTAGGAGTCAGACTGGAACACGAGTGTAAATAATACAAAGAAGTTTCAGACCTGCAGGAGTTTAATGGATTAAATGGCCTCGTCACTGAACTGTGTGTTTGTTTATATATCTTTGTGGGGACCGACAGCAATTATAGGGACAAAACCAGGTCCTCACGAGTTTGAAGGAATTATTGAGACTCAACATGTGGTTTTAGTGTCAGGATTACAGTTATGGTTATGGTTAGGGAAAGCATTATGTCATTTAGATGTCCCCACAGAGATATGAAAACACGGTGTGTGTGTGTGTGTGTGTGTGCCTGGCAGGCGGCCATTTAACTATCACTGTTCAAAACACAGACTGTAAATGAAAGATGGATGTAGAATGGTTCCTGTACTGCACGATGTGACGTGTTAGTTTGTGTTATTGGACGCCACCGTCATGGCGGTTGATTATTATTGCAGCCTGACGCGACCACATTTGCATTAGAAGGTGTATTACACTAATACTGTTTAGTATTTATTAAATATAGATTTGTAAAGTTTGATGCCACAAATGTCTGTAAGGAGCTCGCGACTCGTGGAGTATCTGCTGTTGAGCTCCCGGCCGCCTCGTTCCTCTTAAAGTAACGGGCATCTGTGATTCGGCAGTGAGGACACGCCTCCATGCGGTTCCCGTTTAAGAGTCACACAAACATTCAGCTCACTGGAAATAACATCACAGTGTGTCCTAAATACTGATACTGCTGCTGTGCCTGAGAGTGGATCATGTCAGGAACACCCGGATAGCTTAGTATATCACTCACTCACTCACACACACACACACACACACACACACACACACACACACACACACACACACACACACACACACACACACACACACACATATACACACACACACACACACACACGTCGGGTATCTTGTGGGGACATCTAATTGACATAATGTTTTCCCTAACTGACCATAACTGTAAACCTGACACTAAAACCATATTTAGAGTCTCAAAAATGCCTTAAAACTTGTGGGGAGCAGGATTTTGGTCCCTACAAGTATAGTAACCTTCCCATTTTTGGTCCCCACAAAGCTATGAAGACGTGTTCATGTAGTGTGTTCACACAGCAACATGAAGGACATTAAAATAGGCACAACTGTAATTGAAGAATACATATCATAACTATTTCAGTTCACACACATGCTCAGAGTACACTTGGCTTCCATGTTTATATATACACACACTCAGATGGACATACCAGAGCGCCCCACACACACACACACACACACACACACACACACACACACCCCTTTACTTTCTCTCCACTTTCCCTCGATCCCGTCGAGCTGCTGCACTGAATCTGCTCTTTTCTCTTGACCTTTGGCTCGTCTCTGAGCTGAGGAATGCCAGTAATGTATAGACCCCTGCTGTCAAAACACACACACACACACACACACACACACACACACACCGAGCAGGAACAACATGTCTCTGTGTCTCTGAGGAGCGTTTGCCGGGTCCTCGCATGCTCACGATGACGTGTCAGAAGAACAAGAAGACTCCGGACAAACAGGACAGTCTCTTCCTGTCAGATTTAAAAGAACGGTTCACACGGTCGTCTCCGTTTCACAGATAATTGCGATGCTGTGTCGTCTGCATAGCAGTGAGAATGTGCACAGTGTCTCTCCCAGAGCAGAGCCCAGAGGAGCTCCATGACCAACCTTTGTGTGTGAGGAAGACTTTTTTAGTTATTAAATCTGTCAGAGTCGGAGCGGCTCAGGTTTGTGAAACAAACACTGCTGGGCACGTTTCCTTGTTTCCTCGTTTGGAATCCTTTTTCCTGGTTCCTTCAGTTTATCTCGTAACTTTGTTTTTCACGCGTCCTCGTACGAGGAGACCAAAGTGAGATGATGTCACGTTTCTGCTGCCACCTGCTGACTCTCACACTCTGGGTTTGTGTGCTTGATGAAGGCGTGTGCGTGTGTCCGGCCCGTGTGTGCGCTGCCGTCAGCTGTCGCGGGCTTTGTTTCCTTCACCGTAGCGACAGACGCTCCATTCAGAGGGAACGCCAACTGCTCCAGCTGCAGCCAGCTGTTCACACTCGCTGTTGTCATCGCGGAGGCTGCTCAGCGGCCGTCTGTCCTCACGGCGTGAGCGTGCAGAGAGCTCTCACTTTTATTAAAATGTTTCAGGTTGGCGTGGAATCAAACTGGTGTGTGTGGTGGCGAGCGGAGGCTGGAAGCGTGCGTGAGCCTGCGAGGGTTTAGATGAGTCACCAGGAGCGATTCCCGCTGCATACTTGCGCGCTGACATGCAGATGTTTGGCGTTACGGTCTCTAGGAATAATTAAAGTGGAATGTGGCCGAAGGCTGACGCACGGGAACGCGTCCTTCGTTACCCGCTGAAAAATCGCCGCCCCAGGCGTGTCGGCGCTGACACGACGTGACGTGATGGATCCTCCGGCGTGATTCATGGGTAAAATAGAGCAGGGTCCACATCTGGCTCCCGTCACATCTGCACACAAACAGCTGGTTCCAAACCTTTTCATTGCTTCCTTTTCAGCAGAACCTGGATCAGTTTCATCTCTCGTTAAGAAAACGTTTTTAGTTTCTTTCAGATTTTTCTGCAGAAAACCAAAATCTGTACTTTGACTCATTAAATCAAAGTTGTTTCCTGCTGCTCTGCTTTCTCCTGCACAGTCGTGTCATCGCAGTGCTGCGAGCGTCTGCAGAAGGAGAAGCAGGAGGCGCGCATTGGCTTCGAGGAGGCGCTGAAGAGGCTGCGGGAGCAGCACCGGGAGGAGCTGGCACAGCTGGAGGAAAGGTAGGACCGGCGCTCTCCTCACGTTCAGGAGCCTTCTCCTCCTGCAGGGTTCGCACTGACCCTGTTTCACACTCCTCTCTGCGACAGGCTGACCAGTTTTTACCAAACCGAGTGGGACAAAGTCCACCAGACGTACCAGGAGGAGGCGGACAAATGTCGCGTCCTGATGGAGAAACAGGTCGGAGCACAAACGCACGAGCAGACGCTTTTATTATGAAAGGATCACGGCCTCGAACGTGACGGAGACGACGCTCGTCACGTATGCGGTGTGACCTTTAATAGGTCACCGATTCACTGCTGCAGCTGGACCGAAACACAACACACCCTCCTCGTGCTGCGCTCTGATTGGCTCACAGCAGCGCCATGTGACTCCCTGAGCTCTGAACCTGAGCTCGCTCGCTGATTGGATTCGGCGACACCGTAAAATGTTTTAGATTCATAATAAACGTGCAGCAGTGCTCACGTCTCCGTCCTGCTGCAGCAGACGCACAGATTAAAGAATCACTCAGACCTGATGGAGGAGGAGACGAGGAGGGGAAGGAGCAGCATAAAGGAGGCAGAGAGGGGTGGCGATGGTGTGAGGAGAAAGTGTAGGAAATAAAGCAAATGAGGAAAAGGAAGGAAGGAGTGCAAAAGACAAGAAGCAGGAGGAGATGTGGGAGGTGCGAGGGATTGAAATGAAAAAGCAAACATGTAAACAAACAAAAACACACATTTGTAAACAGCGTTAAATCTCTGAAACTCTGATTTCTTTCTTAGTTCTGGACGTTTTAATAATTTTTATTTTCACTGCATAATCTGATAAATGTTGGAGTTTTGATCAGCGCCGTTTCCTTCCTGCAGGTGGAGGAGCTGAGGAGCCGACAGGAAGTGGAGAGGAAGAAACAGGAAGTGAGTCACAGCCAGAAGATGGAGTCTTTGAAACAGCATTACGAGGCCTCATTAGAAGGTGTGTGCAGGATACACACACACACACACACACACACACACACACACACACACACACACACACACACACCCTGTATGTCAGACTGATATTTTTCTCTCGGCTCAGAGATGAAGACGATCCATCGTTCCGACCTGGAGACTCTGGAAAAAGCCCTGAAGGACACTGAAACTTCTCTCTCTGTAAGAATCACTTTACTGCTCCATCGTAATATTTCCATCACGCAACTCTGTGAACATCAGATAAGATAAACCTTTATCAGTCCCACACGTGGGAAATTAGTTTGGTTACAGCAGCAAAAAATAAGAAAAACAATAGAATAAAATAGAATACCACATATAACAGAATAGAGTACGATATTGCATCAGTAACATTAGTGATATTGCTCATAAACATGAGAATGAGGTGATGTGTCTGCTTGCAGCGCTGCATTCGAGCCGTGCTGAAGCCTGCACACATTTTTCCCTCCAGGTGGTTTCAGGTGTTTGTGTGGAGGAGAGCCGAGGATTTATCGCAGATTCCTCTCTGTAACTCGTCTCTGTGCTCAGACGCTGTTCAGGAGGCGAACACAAACCTGAGCTCGGCGTGAACGCACGCGTCTGCAGACGTGTTCCTGATGAATCTGTAGTTTAGCGCCTCTGTTTCCCCCTCAGGAAAAACTCACCGAGCTCACGGCGGAGAAAGAAGACCTGAGCGAGAAGCTGCGAGCCGAGGAGGAGAGGAGGAAGAGGATACTCACCGACAAGAATCTGGTAACGATGGTTCAACCGTCCTCCTTTAATCTCCCTCTGAACTCCTCCTAGCAGCACTTGTGTAGCCCGCTGCTGACCATGACTGCCCCCTGCTGGTGTGGAAGAGCAGTGACTCTAACTTACGCTGAAGCGACAGAAAATGTGTGCTTGTTGTGCTGCTGTAATGCTGCTTAAAGCACCGAGGGTTCCTGCGCTCACCTGCCGTGTCTGTGGTGTTTGTGCAGAAGGACTCCCACACTGTGTACCTGGAGAAGGAGCTGGAGAGTCTGAAGGTGGTGCTGGAGATCAAGAACAACCAGCTGCATCAGAAGGAGAAGAAGCTGATGGAGATGGACAAACTGGTGGGTGCAGATCTGTTTCTGTCACACGTCAGCAGATCTAAGAATTCCTTATCTAGCAGCATGTCCCGGCAGCCTCCCGGGAATCTCTGGTGGTTTGTGTGACTCTGAAGCTTCGTTGGAAACAGTTGTGTTGTGTTTGTCTGGTGCTGCTTTTAAACAAGTCCGGCCATTTTCATCTACCTGAGCCGAGCCTGATGATTGGATGAAAACGTTCTCTGTGTGTGTGTCACAGGTGGAGACGAACGTGAAGCTGGAGGAGTGCCTGAAGAAGGTGCAGCAGGAGAACGAGGACTACAAGGCCAGGATGGACAAACACGCCGCGCTGTCCAAGTATGTACTCCTGCGGGGGGGAGGGGGGTGGTTTGGTTTCCTCCCTCCTCTCTTGGTTTCCTCCCTCCTTTCCCCTCTCGTTTCCTTCCTCTCCTGGTTTCCCTCCTCTCCTTGTTTCCTCCCTCCTCTCCTGGCTGTCAGATTAATGTTGGATGTAAACGGCCCGTCGCAGTGACCGCTGGCGCCTCTCGCTGCGTCAGTGATGATGAGGGTCTTGATGCATTCTCAATCATCCAGGAAAGTAAATCTCCAAAAGTTGAATCTGTTCATCTGGACGTAGCGTTTTGTGGGAGAAACGTTTCGTCACTCATCCAAGTGACTTCTTCAGTCTCAGCTGACTGCAGGTTTCCCCAAACCTTATAAACAGTACATTTGCATAATGACTGAAACCAGCCCACTGAAGGAACAATGGGCTGTGAGGTCAGTTCCTTAATCATAATTATGCAAATTCCCATGACCATTGATCAACAATCACTGACCAAAACCCACTGATCAAAGAACACTGATCAATGGCCATGAGTCCCATTCACAGAGAGTTGGGGAATGGCTGCAATCACAGCATTGTAAGATGGCGAAAGATGTACCCTTAGGCCCATCTTTCACAGCCCATTGTTCCTTCAGTGGGCTGGTTTCAGTCATTATGCAAATGTACTGTTTATAAGGTTTGGGGAAACCTGCAGTCAGCTGAGACTGAAGAAGTCACTTGGATGAGTGACGAAACGTTTCTCCCACAAAACGCTACGTCCAGATGAACAGATTCAACTTTTGGAGACAGTGATGATGAGGTTTATCTGCTGCTGTTCTTGACTCATAATGTGAAGAACGAGACGTTCTGGGAGAGATGAACATGTTTCTGCTCCATTAATACAAAATAAAGCAGATTTCAGGCGACGAGGAGCCTGAGAAGATGATGAGTTAAAAAAGAAGGAATCAGAGCTAGAAGCCTTTTCCTTTGAGCAGAGGGTAAAATGATCGTCCTTCTTGGAAAAACTCGAGTAGACTTAAAACTTTAGAACAAATACAGACGCGAGAGAGTTGAGAACTTTATTTTATGATTGTTGTTATTGTGGCACGTATGAATAAGAAAATGACACTTAAAAATCAACCTTGTGTATTTGCAGTGAGTAAAAACATCAGACGTGTGGCTTTCATATTGAGTGTTTAGTGTAAAATCCTTCCACAACGGCACGAACGACGCCGCGTTTAAACGTCCCGCCTGTGCCTGTCGTTATGGTGATCCCAGATAACACCAATCAGCCTCTCAGCGCGCGCGTGGAAGCTGTAAGCGAGCGACCTGCGAGCGACCCGGCTCCCCTTTAAATAAATCATTCCCTCTGAGCGTGACATCCCTGCTCCCCGTCTCACGGCTCTCTGTCTCCCCCTGCAGGCAGCTGTCCAGCGAGCAGGCCATACTGCAGCAGACGCTGCAGAAGGAGTCAAAGGTCAACAAGCGGCTGTCCATGGAGAACGAGGAGCTGCTGTGGAAGCTGCACAACGGCGACCTGCTGGCGAGCCCCCGCCGCCTCTCGCCCACCTCCCCCTTCAGCTCGCCGCGGAACTCCGCCTCCTTCCCCACAGCTGCGCCGTTATCGCCCAGATAACCCACCGGCCCCCCGCGCTCCCCCCTCCCGAGTTGGAGCGGTGCCGCTGGACGTGAAGCCATCGCAGACTTGTACAGTTTTCAATAAATATCTTATTTTGAAAAGACGCTGCAGCGGCACCGACGCACTTAAACCAGAGCGCGGCTCCGGGCCGAGCTCGCCGTCTCGGAACGCCCGGTCCTCCTCGGAGCGTTCTTCCTCCTCTGAAGAAACCAGCAGGCACGCCTCAGGGTCTGTACATAGCTCCTCCTCCCTGACCGCTGCTCCGCTCGCCTCCTCGGGGGGAAACCTTGGATTCGTGGATGTTTGTGGAAACGCTCCGGGCTGTTTTGGTTCCACGGATCACAGACTCTTTTTTTTTTTTTTTTTTCCCCCTCCAAAGAGCGAAGCTCAATCAGCGTCCCGCCTGGGACGGAATCACGCCTCGCACAGACCTCTGCCCTGTCACGACCTCGACCTTAACCTGCTTTGTGGAATGTAATCACCCGTGGATGTTCGACGTTGGGGGCCGGCCTCAGAGCCAGATATGCAGACCAGTGCCCAATCAGAACGGAGTCTGACCTGCTGTGCCGTGCCCCTCCCTCACTGACACACTGGCCTGTTTTACTGTTTCTGTTTGTCCTGAAAAACCTCAGATTTACCTAGAATGCCTCAGTGTATAATGTTCTTTTATTTTGGACAGAATAAATGCGACATGACATCATACGAAGGCGCTCTGACTTTATTTCACAGCATCAACGCGACCTCAGCTTCACGGAGCGCCTCGGCCCGCCGCCGGGACCAGGTTAGGACCTCCTGACAGGTAAACGTCCGCTGGAGGCGGCGCTTCGAGGTCGGACGCTCGAATCATCATGACGACAGACTTGATGGAGTAGGCCCAGCCGTGCCACGTGTACCACACCACGCCGTCGTCCGTCATGGCTTCGAACGGCCCGTCGTAGTAGTGACCGTTCAGGTTACCTGCGTTACACCTGTGAGGGGGAAGTCACAGAACAGTCAGCTGACACGATCGGCCAATATCAGCTGCTTTAACAGTGCTCTGCTCCACTTAAAGGGACAGTCCACCCAAAATCAAGTGAGCGTTTATCCTGATAGTTCAGCGGCAGAGACGAAAAGTTTCACTTTGATGATCGAAGCACCGAAAACGAACCGTGAGAACCTCAGCAGCATGAACCCCGCTGGGTTTCATTTTAAGGGATAAAAAGTTCAGATTTTTCTAACTGAGTTTAAAAAGACCTGAACTCTGATTATAAATCAGAGCCGTCACGAGAAATGCACAGATTTCTGCTGCTGGGACGTCAGGATGTAACGTTTTGTTGGGCTGCAGAAAACTTCAAAGTTTGGGAATGGCTTCATTAGGGAACATAAGGAGGCAGAAATCATCCGAGCTGATTATTAACCTTTAGTTAAAGTTCACCGTCCTTTAAACCAAACTTTAACTTTATTTATAAAGCACTAAAAACAGCAGCCACTGAACAAACACACACTTCAAAGCTCTTTGTGCAAAGACCTGAAAACAGACACATAAAGATCTTCATCTCCACGCGTTCTCACGAAAGGTGTTTGATTTTATGAAATTAACACAAAACTGCAGAAATGAAAGACGAACAAAGAAACTCTGCACGCAGCAGCAGCTGAAATTTAAATCTGAATATCTGAGGCTGAATCACATTTATCAGTAAAATGTCAATTTCCCGGGGTCACGGTGTTGGCGAGTGCTGCTTGGCCCCGTCGCTCTGTCTCGTGTGGATGACCGACTCTACAGCTCAGAGTTTTGGTGTACTGTCCCTTTAAGCCTGCAGTAAACCTGTGCGCGTCGCCGTGCGCGTCTCACCTGCTGAACCACCAGCCCGACTTGCTGTGTCTGACGCACTGAACGTCGGCGTCGATGCAGTTTGGCCGGTCATAGGTGCTGAACTTCACCCCGTCTGCACACGGACTCCCCGGTCCCGCCCCGTGGGCGTCGGCCAGAGCGTCGCCAGCGTTCCCGGTGAACTCGCCCAGATGTAACTGGTACTGATCCTTCAGGTGAGAACAGAGTGTGATCAGGCTCACACCTGCAGCGTGACCTTCAGCGAGGACATTTCATTTCACTTTACAGCCGAACCCTGAATGTTTGACGTGAACCTCACGGGTCGATGGCAGCGAGGAAGACCACACGCTGAAACTGCGAGTGCTGCGGGAGCTCACAATTGCAAATCTGATGCTCAGATTCATCGCAGCCAGTTTGTTCAGCTTTTACTGCACTTCAGCAACAGCTGATTAATCAAAGACAGCTTACACATACTTAAAAAGAAATATGCAGTAAGCAGTAACCCAGGTTATTGTTCTGAAGCTACATTTAACGACGCCCTTTAAATGCATCATTTTCACAGCCTTTAAAGGCCTGACTGCGAGGCCACACCTGGGTTCAGGTTTAACGTAAGGATCAGGTTTGGGTCCTCCTAAAACAGCAGCAAACAGCTCGTCTCGTGGTGACCGGAGCGTCGCGTCATCGCTCCGACACTCTGGAATATTCTGCAGCTCCTCCCCCTGCTGTTAGTTTATCTGTGTGTTTATGCTCAGCAGTGCAGGAACACTGAGAGAGGGAGAGGAACGCCGATGGGAACAGAGACCGGCGCTGACCTTGATGCTGCTGCTGGTCCGGACCGTAGTCTAAATAAGAACGAGTGTTATGAGAAACCGATAGGTGGTCAAAGGTCAGGGAGAGGCTGTAAAGTGTTCTGAGGATCAGATTTAATTTAAAACTGAGGAGTTTCCATGGTTACTTCAGTTTCACCTGTTCGCCTTCCACCTTGAAATTCTTGTACTCGGCGTAGCGCTCGTTCCCCTCAAAGTCCTCCATGTTGATGCGCAGGTCATAGTTCCCTAAAAACACAGAAAGCATCAGACACACACACACACACACACACACACACACACACACACACACACACACACACACACACACACACACACACACACACACACACCTTGTGATGTCAGATGGTGCAGGGGTTCGTTGCCCAACCAGAACTCTCCAGCAGGAGAGAAGAGGTCTCCGAATCCATGCTTGTACTCCACCCACGCCCTGCGCGTACACACACACACACACACACGCGCACACGCACACGCACACACACACACGATGACACATTTGTTTGCACTGTTAAAGTGTTCACGTGTGTAAAGGTGACACACCTGTCGAAGCTCTCTTTGCCGTCTCTCCTCCTCTGGAAGACGGTCCACCCTCCTCCGTGGTTCATGTCACAGTACACGCTCAGCGCCGTGGGAGCGCCGTCCGGCCGAATCACGTACAGCCCGCTGGCCACGTTTCCATCCTCAAACACCTCGGAGCAGTCTACATATATATATATACACACACACACACACACACACACACACACACACACACACACACACACACACACACACACACACACACACACACGCGAAAAGTTGGTGCCTGATGAGGAAAAGATCCCCGGTTCAATCCCAGGATGAGTGTAATAAAATAAGCATTCCTGGGTTTCTGATTTTGTGACGCTCTGTGTAGACATGGTTTGTTTTTTAGGTAAAGGAAAGCTTCCGGTGCTGACGATGACGGGTTTGATCCACACACGGTGGACACAGCCGTACCCCTGTAGAGGTCGTCGAGGCCCAGGTACGAGTTGGGGATCTGCTGCAGCTGCTGCGCCTGGCTGCTGTGGAGCTCCTGGATGTAGCGGTGCTGCTCACTGATCACGTTTATCAACCCCTGGATCTCCGCCTCCAGCCGGCTCACGCTCTCCTCACACGGCACCGGCGCCTGGACAGGAGGATAAAAAAGCTCCCCTCAGGCACTCGGCAGTAATGAAGAAAGTGTGAGAAGATCATTGGTGTCCTCATCATTGTTTCTGTGATCTACTCTAAATCCTGACTGAAGCTCGTCACATCAAACGACTGAAACCCTGATTTATGAGACGATTTCAAGGACTTTAAAATTCAATTCAATGTATTTATATAGCACTCTTCACAGGATAAAAACCACAACGTGCTTCACAGTAATATAAAAATCAAACATACAGCACAAATCTAATTAAAAGCCAATCTAAATAAATGAGTCTTAAGCTGCTTTTTAAAAGAATAAATACAATAAAGGCAACGTAATGATGGAGGGAGAGCATTCCACAACCTGGGGGCCAGCGCTCTAAAAGATCTATCACCTCTGGTCTTAAAACGAGTTCGTGGGACGACCAACAGCCTTTGATTAGATGATCTCAGGCTGCGAGAGGGAGCGTGGGGTTATAAAATATCAGAAATGTAGGTAGGGGCATCACAATTCAAAGCTTTAAAAGTCAGTACCAAGATTTTAAAATGAATCCTAAAATGTACAGGAAGCCAGTGTAACGAACGTAACACTGGTGTAATGTGCTCTCTTTTTCGTGTCTTAGTTAAAAGCCTTGCAGCAGCGTTCTGGACTAACTGGAGACGGTCAAGATTTCTTTTGCTCAAACAAAGAAAAAGACTTAAAATAATCTAAGTGAGAAGAAATAAAAGCATGAATAACCATTTCTAACTCAGATTTAGACGAAGTTCGCAGTTTGGAGATGTTTCTTAGCTGAAAAAGGCCGTTCCTAATTAACTGGCAAGAGTGTTGTTCTAGGGACATGGCAGAATCAAAGATCACACCGAGGTACCTGAGGCTCGGGTGAACAGATGAGCCAAGAGAACCAAGATGCTGTTTGATTAGATGCATCTGGCTGTCAGGGGCAATAATTAATGTTTCTCACTTCTCAGAGTGTGAAATGAAATTATTTTAGTTTCTGCCTATGAAACTCCTGCAGGAGAAGTGCAAATACTTCAATATTAATACATACAAATACATGCAATACATGCAGTTTGAAATCCATATTTATGATGCTGAAATCGTGTGAAGCTGGGAATCTCATCCAAACGATATAAAAGCCAAGATTAAAGAATCATCTTTTAAACACTGATGCTTCACCTGCAGCGTGGAGGTAAAGGTCAAAGGTTATTGGGATTACTTTTAGTGAAGGTACTTTTTGTAATTGCATCCTGCAGATGTGAATGAAAGCGTTCACCAGCAGGGGGCAGCGTGTCACAGTGAGCACATGCTGTTTAACGTTGATTCCTTTGTCCGCCTTCACTTCATCAACATGCTTCGTGTTTTTAATGTAAATATAAACGTGTTATTAAATACTGAAGTTACACTGACTCACTGCTCCCTCGTGTGGAACAAAATGGTATTACATGAACGTCCAGCTCAGTTCTAGTTTAACTCTAATGTAGATCTTTTCAACAGAATACGGAGATATTTGGGCAGCATGTGTACATGGTGTTTGTTTCTTAGTTTAAAGGAAGTTAGCAGACGTCCTTTGAGCACTGCATCGATACATCACAATGCTGATGGGTATGAAGCTGTTTAAAATTAGAGCTGAAGCTTGAACAGATAAGGAGTTATCAAAGTGTGGTTTAAAAATGTAAACATTGAAAACCTCGATAAGCCAAAATAAAACTGAAATATGATCATTGCTGTTTATTTCTAATGTTTGTATTTTACTCTGAACGTCCGACGTTTAGAAGCTGTAACAATAAAGTAAATCTTCAGCATTCAGTTTTTATTCTGTTCCTGTCATTTATTCATGTTAGTTTCGTTGATGTAAATACAAATCCTGAGAGACTGAAGTCCAAAAAAATGAAATAATACCAGTGGGATGAATTTCTTGTTCTGTGCAGTAAAAATGAATGAATCTAAACTAATTTCAGCACCAAGGTTCTCATTTTTCAATGAAAGAAAGTCATCAGAGAATGACTCTGGTCTCTGGACCACTGAGATCTGTCCCTGTGGACAGATCTCAGTGGTCCAGAGACCAGAGTGGACAGATCTCAGTCTGCGCTTCCACTGGAACTACTTTCTGCCATACAAAACGACGGCTGCATTTTTCACCTCCCTGTCATCAGTTTTGTGAGGACCCAAATCTCAGAGATACTTAAAAGCAGGAAGTACAGAGTGCAGACTGCACGAGGAGAACTATGTGACATGGACGCTCAGTTTCTTACCGCCACAGAGGAAGCCAGGTGAAGCAGAAAGGCCACCGAGGTCCTCAGCGTGGCCATCATCGGGACTCCCATCGACTCGCTGCCCCGACCCTCCTTCTTCGATTAGCCTCTCTGCCTCCGCCTCCTCTGACTTTAAGCCCCGTCGGGAAGGCTGGTGTTGGTCCATCGCTGCACAGCTGTGGGGGAGCCTCCATCTAGTGGCTGCAGTGACTGAGCCAGCAATACCAACTGTACACAACAAAGATAATGACGTGATCACCAGTGAATGAGTCAGGAGACACATAAATAAATGCTAAAATAAAAACATGTCTATACACTTATTTTTATCTACTTCTCTGTGAGCTGTGCAAATCTCACTGTATTATCAGAATCAGAATACTTTATTGATCCCAAGGGGAAATTATTAATAATTATTTTATTTATCAGAACTGATATGGTATTTATTTCTAAGTAGTTATTAAGTTTTATTCAGCAGCAAACAAACACAAATGTTGTATAATGTGCATGAGTACACATTTTATTACTGGCATTAAATTTAACTCAATGAATCATTAAGTGCATTTAAAGTAAACATTATTTTAATTTTCAGCTAACTCCCTTTATTTGTGTCATTATTAATCTTCTATACCGCAAAACGTAACACCGCGTAGTTAGTTATATTATAGCATATTTAATATATACATTAAAAACAAAACATGCGACTCCGGTGGGACTCGAACCCACAACCTTTGAATCACCCCTCAAGTGCTTGACTAGAAGTCCAATGCGCTATCCATTGCGCCACGGAGCCACCTGTTGCACAGGAGGCAATGATAAGGTTTTAACACTGTCTTTCCACACGAGGCCCTAGCAAGATGGTTAATCTGCTAATACTGCGCCCGTGTCTGCTACACAAACTATAATGGTATAAAATAGCACTTTAATGCTAACGTTAGCTTAGCACCGCTGCTAGCTGCTGTCAGCCGGGCTGCTTCTCCTCCGCTCTCTCTCCGTTAGCTCACACATGGAGGTTCAAGCTCACCGATATTTCCACCGCCTGAATAACAAACGTGAAGCTCGCTCCCCTCCCCCCAGCTCTGTCCTCAAAGACAACTACTCGTCCGACACTGATAAGATTTGCTTCAGCAGAAACAACGTCGCCGTGTGTTTAGGAGAGCAATGAGTCGTGTCTGAGTTGCAATTTGAGGGTTCATTGTGTGATTTTAGCAGCAGTGTTTTTACTGTGAAATTCTTAAAAAACGGAAGTGATATTTGTGTTTTGAAAAACTAGAAATGTCTGCGAGATCATGCAGGACCAAAATCAAATATGTCCGATATATCGTGACGTGAAACACGAGGTGAACAGAGAAGGTCACCTGCGTTACTTTTACTAGCTTTGTGGTAATCTTCTATCGGACTAACCAGGTTCTTGTTGAACCCGTGTCGGGAATGTGCCAGAGCCCGGATAGCTCAGTCGGTAGAGCATCAGACTTTTAATCTGAGGGTCCAGGGTTCAAGTCCCTGTTCGGGCATCAAATTTTTTCGCCCTTTTAGTTAAAGAACCTGTTCAAAATGAGCCCACACATTCTTTACATTACTGCAGTGAGTCAAATATAGATTTTATGTTTTCATTGTAAGAGTAAATGTTAAAACGCCTATGACAGGACCTCCCACCCACTCCATGATGTGCTGGCCAGTCACAGGAGCACACTGAGATTACCCATAATGCACCAGTGAACGACACAGAAAATCATTCCTCCCTGTACACAGTGTTGCCAACTTAGCGACTTTGTCGCTATATTTAGCGAGTTTTCAGACCCCCTAGCGACTTTTTTTCTTAAAAAAGTCGCTAAAAAAAGACGTGAAAGCGCGTATCCCTTTTACTCTCAACAAGCAGCGGGTGCTGTAACACAGTCAGTTCTTCTTTTACTCTTGTACTCTTATGCTGTTTTGTGGATCACAAGGTTTAAAACTACTTATAAACACACACACACAAAGTAACTCCACCAGAGTGCCTATTTCGGGTCACTTTTGCCGGTCCAAGCCCGGGTAAAGGAGCAGGGTTGGAATTGTGACATTAAAAAAACAATAATTGCTAAAAGAAATTTAATTTGTAGTTCTAAATAAACTCTAAATGCATTTAGGACCTTTTTTACTCACTTTATGTCTCTTCCACGATGTTATTTCTCTCTCCAACAACATAGGTTACAATTATATTAGCGTGACCAATTATGCAAATTAGGTGATGACGTCATTTAGCGACTTCTAGCGACTTTTAGGACAGCCAATAGCGATTTTCCTTACTGAGGAGTTGGCAACACTGCCTGTACAACTCCTCAGTCTAATGCACAGCACACAGAGCAGCAGTTACACTCATTTGCAGATGCTCTATGGTGAAAATATCAAAGTTTTACAGGTTACAGTCAATCATATATATTTAATCGCTGTAATAATCCAGAATAGCATTGCTTTTGATAAAAATGAGCATTTTGTTAGCCAGACTGAGGTGCTGGGAGGGACGATCTCGTACCTGGTTGTTATAATTTCTGTCATAATCGCTAGCAGAGCTTCTGTCAGGTACTTTTATTTGTATCTGTTATTTAGGGTGGCCCACATGGGTCCAATTTGGGACCAGCTCTCCTTTGTTAGGTACATAAGTAAATGACACAGAGCCCATTTCTGTAAGCATGATAATTCAGTTTTATTAATAGAGTACATGCCGTTTCAGTGAAAACATTCAGACAGATGGAGCACAGGAATGAGACATGTCTGCAGTCTGAGAATAAAAGCCTGCAAAGTTAAAATTATAATTAAATAACTGTTAACTCTGGATTGTTCAGGAATATCAAAGTGTGACAACAACCACGAGTCTTTGCAGTGACCTCTGCTTATCCTTACCAGGTCTCAGCGGAGCAGGACCCTATCCCAGACACCCTGTACAGGTCGACAGGCTGACAAGCAATCACATTCGCACTTACATCTATGTGAATTTCAGAATCATCATTAACCCCACTGTGGACTCTGGGAGGAAGCTGGAGTATCCAAATATTGCCTTAGAATTGAGGTAAAATTGAAGTTTCCTCCAAAGTAAAAAAAACAACGAATTCACATATTTTCAAGACTCAAAATCAGCATGAGGCTGCTGTAGGTGTGAGTCCAGTTAATAACAAAAACCAATCAGTCAGAATCTGAAAACAAAGATGACCAAAACCACAGTGTCCCCAGTGAAAATGTTCCTCACACAGGATCAGATCAGTTTTCTAGTTTGTGTTATTAACAGGAGTGATCAGCAGAGGTGCAGAGTTTTTACCATCATCACTAGTACAGGGACAAAAGTAGGAGAAGAGCTTCTCTGTGAAGGAGCAGCCAGTGAACGAGTAGATCAGAGCTGCAGCATCTACGTCATAAAAGGAGACCAGACCCTCCTCATAGTCCACAAACACCCCCACCTTCTCAGGACCAGACTGGAGAGAGAGACGGACTGGAGGGGCAGTGCAGGCACTGTACTCACTTCCATCTCCCAGACATACAGTCCAGAGACCGTCCCCAGGACTGTCCCTTCCTGTTGATCGACTCTGTGGCCACTCCTAAGTCCCAGTCAGTCTTTCCTTTAACCTGAACCTCAAAGTAAAATCTGCCTGAAGAGAAACTCTGCTCTCCTAAAACACAAACACAGTAAGAAAATCTCTCTGGGTTGTCCGGAAGTTTCTTCCTCACATCACCACACTTCACTTGTTTACCATCATCAGACAGGATGAGTTTAGGATTTGCTGTATCAGGATCCAGAGTCACATCCACTGCATACTGCTGGACCCTCTTCAGCTCTGCAGCCTCAAACAGCTTCTTCATGTGTTTCCAGAGTGTCTCCACAAATCTCTCCACAGTCTCCTCATATGATGGTGGACGGACTCTGACCTCTGTCCAGTCCTTGGTGGGTGCAGCAGCTTTCAGGGAGGAGAAGCTTTGGAGGAGGTGGAGGTGGTCTTCAGAGTGTGAGAGCTGCTCCACCTCAGAGCTTCTCTCCATCAGCTCAGAGATTTCCTGTTCCAGATCTTTGATGACACCTTCAGCCTGTTTCTCTGTAGTTTCCTGTTTGTCTTCGATCTCCTTTATGAGCTCCTTCAGGCGTCTCTCAACAGACTCCATCAGAGCTGTGAGGACCTGAACACCTTCTGCTTTCTGTCTGTCTGCAGCATCTTTGCTCATCTTCACCGACTCTTTGATCTCCTGAATCTTCAGTCGTCTCTTCTGGATCATCTGCTGAATCTCAGCCTCTGTCTTCTCCAGCTCTGCCTTCTTTCCTTCATATTCTTCTCTCAGAGGAACAACTTCATGAGTCTTGTGGTCTAAAACAGAGCAGAGCATGCAGACACATGTCTGGTCGGTCTTACAGAACAGCTCCAGATGTTTATCGTGCTTCCTACACATCCTGTTTTCCAGGTTCTCCACAGGCTCAATCAGCTGATGTCTTTTCAGACTTGTAGCTGTCAGATGAGGCTCCAGGTGAGTCTGACAGTAGGAGGTCAGACACACCAGGCAGGACTTCAGGGCCTTCAGTCTGGTTCCAGTGCAGACGTCACAGGGAACTTCTGCTTTCTGCTGAGCTTCATGTCTGGGTTGAGCCTCACCTGAGGTCTATTGTAAAATGCCTTTTTACATACTGTACACTGAAATGGAAAATTAATATCCCAGTGCTGAGTGATGCACTTTTTGCAGAAGTTGTGTCCACAAGGTGTGGTGACCGGATCAGTGAACATATTTGGACAGATGGGGCACAGAAGCTCATCATCAGAGAGCAGATTGGTGGCAGCAGACATGTCTGCACTCTGAAAACAGAAGTCAAAGTTAATATTGTCATTAAATAATAATTGTGGGTTATTTAGAAATATGAAAGTGTGACAACAACCATAAGTTCAAGCAGTGACCTCTAGATATTCAGTTCAATTTTAAATTCACTTTTATTTATATAGCAACAGCAGTCGCCTCAAGGTGTTGTATTCTGTAAAGACCCTACAATGATACAGAGAAAAGCCCAATGACCAGGCGACCCCTTATGAGCGACAGTGGGAAGGAAAAACTCCCTTTTAACAGGCAGAGGCAGAACCAGGCTCTCCCATGTTGGCTTCTCTTCATTGGTTCCTCGTTAAATCCATTCAGGCCATGGAAAAGACTTTTGGTCTGCCTCATAGTAATTCGGGCAAACCATCAGGCGACTCCGGAGGGGGAAGCTGTGGTCTACTCACAAGGTGGGGTCCTTGGGGTCCTAACCCTAACCCTTCAACAGGTGGCCAACGACATACTTTGAGGACCTCCCTAATGCCACTGATTGATCTTCTATGAGGCAGAGGCTGGGAATTACTCGACCATCTCTGAGGGCGAGGTCACCGAGGTAGTTAATCAACTCTCTGGAGCCCAGGCCCCTCGGCTGGATGAGGATCGCCCTAAGTTCCTGAAGGGCCTGGATGTTGTAGGGGTGTCATGGTTGACACACTGTGATACTTTCGGTGGAGAAGTGGGTTGGTGCCTCTGGATTCGCAGACTGGGATGGTTGTTCCTATCTTTAAGAAGGGGGATCGGACAGTGTCCTTCAACTACAGAGGGATCACACTCGGTCCTGGAAAGTAGAGTTTGTGCATTTATAGTTTAACCTCAGACACACAAGGAACAATGCAGATTTCATCCTCTTAAGTTTCAGTTCAAGTGTGTGTGGGAGTTTGCCCATCGAGTCTACAGTTGTGGACTTGGAGAAGACATTCAGTGACATCCCTCAGAGGATGGGAGCTGCTTTGGGAGCGTCTCATAGTCCTCAGCCTCTCCTATAGTCAAGAACTCTGGGCAGCAACTGAAAGACAGTGACTGCAGACACAAGCTACAGAAATGAGCTTTCTGCAAAGGGTGGCTGGTTACTGGCTACTTCTCCACATTAAAAGCAGCTAGTTTGGTGGTTCAGGCATTCGCCTCATTCAAAATCCTGCTCCTCACATACAAGGTCTTAAATAATCAGGCCCCATCTTATCTTAATGACCTTGTAGTACCATATCACTCTATTAGAGCACTTCGCTCTCGCACTGCAGGCCTACTTGTTGTTCCTAGAGTATTTAAAAGTAGAATGGGAGGCAGAGCCTTCAGTTTTCAGGCCCCTCTTCTGTGGAACCAGCTTCCAGTTTGGATTCAGGAGACAGACACTATCTCTACTTTCAAGATTAGGCTTCAAACTTTCCTTTTTGATGAAGCATATAGTTAGGGCTGGACCAGGATACTTTACTGATCCCTAAGGAAATTATGCGGCTAACAGTAGCTCCAACATAGTAACAGTAACAGTTTAAACTATTCAAATAATACAATATGTTACAGAGTTTACAAATTTAAGAAATAGCACTAATGTATTATAGTTATAGGGCTGGATCAGGAGACCCTGAACCCTCCCTCGCCTCTGTCAGTGCGCCCCAGGGCAGCTGTGGCTACTATGTAGCTTGCTATCGCCAGTGTGTGAATGTGTGTGTGACTGGGTGAATGACTGAATGTAGTGTAAAGCGCTTTGGGGTCCTATGGACTAGAAAAGCGCTATACAAATGCAGGCCATTTTTACCATTCCCTTAGTTATGCTGAAATAGGTGTAGACTGCTGGGGGCTTGTGTTTATATGCCACTCTGCATTTCAGTTATTATTCATCTCTGGCTCTCTTCCACAGTGTGTCTTGGTGCTCACTTCCTCCCCTCAACCCTAAGCCGCTGTTACAACTGAGTATTTCCTTCCCACTGTTGCCAAATTGGGTTTTTCTCTGTATTATAACAGGATCATGATATAAGCACCTTGTCGTGATCTGGTCTAGAAGTGAAGTGAACTTCCTGTCATGCGCCCCAGCAGACTTCAAAAGTGCCTTGGTTTGACAGGCATGTGACCCTAAACATGTGTTTCAGCTGTTGCAGGCAAACCTACAGTCAGCTCAGTTAAAACGGATGAGTTTAATCTTCAGTTTTTACTAATTATGTGAGGTTTTTATTTTTAGGTCTCAGACTGAGTGAAAATGGGACATTTTTCTTATTAGCTCATTTGAAATTTGACCTCAGTCTGTATCAAGTACTCTGTTGCACCAACCAACCAAATCAAGTCAAGTCAAGTTGGCTTTATTGTCACTTCAACCATATACAGTTAAAACGAAACAACGTTCCTCCAGAACCAAGGTGCTACATGCAACATAAATTACAACATAAATTAACAAAAACTATCTAACTATCTAAGGAAAACTTGGTAGGTAGTAGCTAGGTAGTGGAGGAACAGTAAACATTCCTTAGTGTAGCAGCAAAAATTAGGAAGTAAAGAAGTTAGTGCAAAAAATCCAGTAATAATATTGTGCAAAAGAGCATTTACAGGTTGGTGTGTACGATAGTTTGGTGGTGTAGGTCAGTGTGTTTGCGCTTGTGTTGATTAGTCAGTCCAGTCTCAATGCTTTGAGGTAGTTGAGTTAAGCTGAGTGATAGTGTTTTTGTGTGTGTGTGTGTGTGTGTGTGTGTGTTTGTGCTTACTTCTGTAGATGTGGAAATATTCACTCTAATCACATGAGCCAAGGTGTGACACCCGCTTTCACACCTTGGCTCATGTGATTAGAGGATCACCAGGGGGTCCTTTGTCCCTCCTTGGGGGGATACTCCCACTGGGTTTAAATCTGGGACTCTCCACCATTCGACCCTTAGAACTGAAGAAGCTTCTCGGATGAGAGGTGAAACGTCTTCAAGCAACTTAAAGAAGTCCAGACGCTTTTCTTTGCAAGCTCCTTTGACTACGATGACCTGGATGACTGAGAACCTTCACAGACAAATATTCAAGTACTTTAATGTAACTGAATATTGAACTTTCCATATTTAATGTGTAAGTTTATTTCTTTATGACTTTGTGTTTATAATCCTGGAAAATTAAATCATACAAATAAAAATTTTCAACTTCAGGCATGCTCACAGAACCACAGACTGTATATTAAAGATGGATGTAGCTTCCGGTGATGTATCGAATGTAATCGTTAAATTACGAGACAAGTTTAATAAATACGGAGGACCAAGAAAGTCTAAAAATTTCATCAGTTAATAATTAAATGGGGCAATTCAATACGCATTAGTAAATGCAATTATAAATTATTAATATCTAAATAAAGTAATTATTTAAACTGTAAAGGAGGAATTCTATTTCTAAGGAACTATTAAAAGCTGAAAGGAAAAAAAACATCAAATCACTCAAAAATCTTTGTTAAAAATATTAATTTGAAATAATTTAAAAACAGGTTTTTCAAAATAAAGGAGAATCAAGTGAATAGATGGAGATTATAGATTTATCTCTATGATTCCTCCTTTTCAAATCCACGTCCTTCCCGTTGGCTGCTGGGTTACATCTGGGATGAACTCTTTTGGTCTTTGGAGGAAAATCGCAGTAAGAACGAGTCGAGTTTCAGAGTGTTGGTTCCCTTTTATTCCCCTCGCCGTTAACGGTAACGTCATCATGTACAGAAACATCACACGATTATTATTTAAAGCATGGCTACGATTTTCCACATGTTGTATAAAACGACCTCATAACAGGATCAGCTGCTACTTTACTCCTGAAACACAGACTGTATAACAAAGATGGACAACAGAGTGGAGATGAACCCGTTTCAGTACAGCTGTGATGTCATCCACCTTTATTTACACTCAGGCAGGAGGATGGTAAACCACAGCCACGTGTCATTGCTCCGCCCACAGCGTGAGGCTGCAGGGACTTCCCCGAACCTTCTAGTAACAGCAAAAAACCCCGAGCTGAACCACAGATTCATCAAACAGTCCTCCGTACGCGGAGGCTCAGCGGGTCACGTGGAATCAAACACACAGATCACAGAGAGACAAACCCACCAACCCCGACCAAACAAGCAGCTAAAATCAAAAAGTGACGTCAGCGTTCATCAGCTCCTCCTCCCGTCTGTCGTTATTGGTGACGCAGAGTCACAGCTGGCAGGTGTTCGCACTCAGGAGAAGAAGAGCTGCTCACACAGGCGCCGCGTCTCCTCCGGGCTGGACACCTCGTGGCCGACGGTCCGGGGGTCGCAGTAGATCTCGTAGTCGTTTCCTCCCTGACGTGAAGACAGAGACGCACAGAAAGATGAGCCGTGCTGCAGCTGAAGATTCAACGAAGCGGCGCTTTAAACGAGTTTGGTGAAAAAGTTTTGCCCCAAACTCGCTGCAGTGTAAACATCACACATCTGTGTGTCCTCCAAACACAGCGTCAAACAGCTGGAAGTGTTGCATGGTGGCCAGTGAGCACATGTCAGATGTTTGAAACAGCCTCTAACAGCAGGTTAAGTTCCACCCTGGGCCTTAAAAACATGAAACAATGAGCCTTGTAAACCCTGCCGGCCTCTCTAGGGCCTGAAGCTTCATTTGTCTATACCAGCGGTGTTAAACATAAGGCCTGGGGACCAGAGCTGACCTAATGAAGACTCGAACATTCACACACCGGCGTAATAAAGACGAACAACGAAAGGACAGAAACTCCTCTGAGTGACCTCACAGGAAGGAAAACAAGTTGAGTTTGATCATCACAGTCTGAGTAACCTTTCTGTGCAGTCACAGAGTCACGCGCTTTTCAGGGGGCGTTTCAGCGGCCCGGCCCACTCAGGGTTAAAGGTGCTGAATGTGGCCCACGATGGAAACGACGTCCTGCTCTATAACACACTGTTTGCATATTGACACTGCAGACGTGCTGCACTGATGTTCTGGGTACAAACTAAGGGAGTAACTGCCTGCAGTCAGACAGAGTTTCAATTCACTTAATTTAAAATTACAGTATAAGTGTTATTATTATTATTATTGTTATTATCATCCATTTATGTTTTTCAATTTTATTTTATTTATTAAACATATAAATACTTAAAGTCAGCCACGCTAGAATAAGGAGGAGACAGGTGTCACCTGGAGTCAGGTGTTGACTCCAGAATAAGCCACTCATTAAAAGTACTTATGATGTAAGATTACATTCCCAGAGTAACCGCGCTGCTTAAAGTTACTTACAGCTGTGACAACCTGACCTGTTACCTTCTTATCCTAGCCTGGCTGACTTTGAGTATTTGCTGTTTTCTTCTCCACCTGCACAGATTTTGTGATGATAGAAAGAATCTATTGATTTCTGTTTTTGGTCTCAGGCTGTAAACTGTACATTTCTGCTGTTAGGCTGTAACATGGGGACTGACTCACTGCTGCCCCTGCTGGACACAACAGGAGCTGCAGTGTTCAGCTTGGTGAGAGTGTGCTGCTGGATCCAGCTGTACTTCAGGAATAATGAAACCGGTGTTTCCAGGACCGACCCTTTGACCCGACCAGCCATTGTTTACCTCCCGCTGATATTCTGCCTCTGTGAGGAGTCATGTGACACAGTTTGCATACTCACAGGTTTGGTCTTATCTCCAAAGAAGTGGATGGTGGAGTAGTCGTCCTTCTCCACGATGCCCAGGCAGTACCTTTTATCCCAGCCGTCAGGAAACACGTCAAAGCTGATCTGACCTCCTGCGGACACACAAAGACCGACAGGTTGCAGGAAACGAGGGCGCCACTTGCATCACAGTGAGGCAGGACAGCCACGCCGCCGCCTCTGACCGTCTCAGTTTGTTTCAGCCGGTTAAAGGCCCGGGTCAGTGAGGCGGCGTGCCGGCTGGAGCACACTCACCGATGGAAAACGAGAGTCCTTTTCCTTTGAACTCCTCCTTTAACACGGACACAAACGTCTCTCGGATTTTCTCCTTCTGTAGGAAACAAACACCACCTTCTTCATTTCAGCAACAGCTTCAGGCAAAAGATCCAAACTCAGTACTTTTACCTCTACAGTACATTTTTAATCAGAACAAGCTAAAACCTACCAAATGTACCACAAACAGACATCTTTGTTAATTACAGGTGGAGGAGGCGGGTGGAGGAGCAGGTGGAGGAGGCGGGGGAGTCTGGGTTTAGGGTGAGCACGTGGGCGTTACCTTGTCCAGCTCGTAGAACTCGATCCGCTCCTCCTGCGTGCAGCTGCGTCCGATCGGAGACACGTTCAACATCCCGTTACGAAACTCCACGAAGGTCCCCCTGAGAGACGACACATGCAGTCACATGACACCCACCGCAGGACCGCACGCAGCTCCATCTCAACACCGCCACAGTCCTGATACATTTTCATGGCGAGCACTTTTACAGTTTAAAACATTTACACTGCATCCTCTCACAGCTGTGCCACGCCCACAGCCCCAAAGTGGAGGACAGCGTGTTACAGACCGTCTGCTGGATCAAACTGACACGCTCTCTGACACGCCCCACATGCCGCCGCCCCACCTGCCAGGCTGTTACACCGACACTAACCAACACACAGATGTGCTGTCACCTTTTCTTGGGCAGTTTGATCTTGGCCATGTAGTTCAGACAGAAGTTGATGAAGTCTTGCAGCAGCTCCTCCCCCATGTGGGCCTGAATGGACTGACACACACACACACACACACACTATAAATGATGATGTCATTCATTAAGGGAACAAAGGTATCCAGACCTGCCTGTCCTGAGTGTAACCTGAGCTTTGGTCTTTAGACTCATTGGAGGGTTTCCAGCATGAGCAGCTGTTCAAGGTCACATCAAATCATCCGAGTCTGGTTCAAGTCCAGACTTTGACTCGGACGCTCCAGAACCTTTATTTTGTTCATTTGAGCCAATCAGAGGTGGAGCTGCTGGTTCCTGCATGGTTCCCTGAGTCACAGCAGAGCAGCCCAGACCGTCACACGACCACCACCGTGTCTGCCTGCTGCTGGGATGTTCTCTGGATGAAACGCTGTTAGTCTGATGCAGATGTGACTCAAAGCTTCCAGAAAGTTCAGCTTCTGTCTCGTCAGCCCTCAGAATATTATCGTCCAGATGTTTGTTGGCAGATGTGAGACGAGCCTTTGTGATCTTCTTGGTCAGCAGTGGTTTCTCCTTGGACTCTCCCATCTTTGCCCCGCCTCTTTCTTATTGTTGACCTCTGACCTTAGCTGAGCCAGGTGAGTCTGCCGGTCTGCAGATGTTGTTCTGGGCTCTTCTGTGACCTCCTGGATGAGTGGTCGATGGTTTTCCAGGCTCTCACCGTGGGTCGCTGGAGTCCCACAGCCTTAGAAATGTCTCTGTGACCCTCTCAGGCTGATGATGTCACTGACTTTGCTCCTCAGCTGGTTCTTTACATGCTGATTCCAGATCAGTTACATAAAAAGATAAAACTCCGTCTCACCTGCACAGAGTGTAACTGTCCGTTCTTATACGCCACCAGGCCGTTCTCAGCAAACACGTAGTCCACCTTCTGGATCACTGCACAGAGAACCGCGACCAACAAGTGTTATCATCGCTCTGGTTACATAAGCACGGTCATGTGATCGTTTCAGCTGCATGTAAATGAAAGGACAATATCAGACAGGACACAGAGCGGCGTTCGTCTCACCGTCATCTCCCAGCTGCTCCTTGATCTTGCTGAGGTCGGACCCTCCGACGACGCCGACCCGAACCAGAGTCCTCAGCTTCTGGAGGAACTCTGCCATGTCCGGGGTCACCCGCTGAAAACACACACAGTGACACGCCCCACATTTACCGCCATGACGGGGACACACAGACGGACACACAGACGGACACAGACTCCACGACTTCTTGAGTTTGTAGTTCTGTTTGTTTTATGAACCCTAAATCGAGGAGGTCCAACTCATTTCACACTGAGGGCCACATACGGCCCACGGTGAGTGAAACTCCACTTTATGGCAGAGTAAAGACGTTTAACTGCACAATTAGTCCCTGAGATATTTAACATAAGGTAAAGAAGCGTAATTTCATCAGCTTGTCTCAGTTTTTCTAAAATAAATGATAAAATTGTGAGATTACAGAAAGTGTCCTGATAACTCGCCGCCCAGACTGCCCGAATCTAGAAACAAAGCTTTTGCTGATTTCCTGAAGTTTCTATAGCAGACAGAGAAAAACAGCAACGTCTGTCATTTATTCATCTTTTGTTGAGCTACCTTACTGTGGTCTGAATGCTGTGGAGGGTCTGTCAGCAGGAAAAGCTGCAAAACTAATTAACCCCAATATTTATGCCCTTGTTCATATTTTCCAAACCACCCATGAGGCAAACTGGAGCCTTATCTTTGACATCCCTGCACTCAACCGTCCACACGTGCGCTCAGCCAGGATTCCCGGGACGGCACAGGCTCAGCTGCTTTCCTCTTGCTTCTTTATGCAGTGATGGTTACCCGTTCTGTGCGTTGCACAAGCACAGCAGCAGCTCACTAAACCTTCCTCTTTTCCCCAAAAACATTTATTTCAAACTGGTCAGGTGTGTCGCAACACAGGAAACAAACGCTGTGAAACGCTGCGGTTGTGAAACTCGCAGTAAAAATCAGTTTATTAAAGAGTTAAAAACGCTGCACGCAGTCAAACATGAGAAGCCTTCGACTGACGAGATCAACGTCTCCGTCACTACAGGTATAAACGCCGACGTTTCTGCAGCAAAACAGAAAATCTGAGGACATCAGCAGTTTACCCGTCTGTTAATATTTAACTCCAGCTTCAGTGAAGCTTCTCTGACTCCAGTGGAGTCCAAGTTCTGCTGAAACAGAGCGAGTCTGCAACCTTTACTGCACACACTCGCAGTTAGGCCCGAGCTCCCATTTTAATTTAATTTAATCTATTTTAATTTAATTCTTTGCATCATGGATTAAACGAGCTGCTGCAAAGATTCCTGAGAGATTTTGGTTCACGCTACATCGTGACATCATTATGACATCATCACACAGGCAGCATGGATCCATGCTTTCATGGTGTTTACACCAAACGCTGACCATGTGATGCAGAAAAAATCAGGACTCATTGGTTTCCTGTTCATGGCTGACAGGAGGGGGACCCGGTGTGGTCTTCTGCTGCTGGTTCGCCATGTTGTTCAGAGATGCTTCTCTGTATACATCAGTTGTAACGAGCAGTTTAACGAGCGACTGCTGATGAATTGCTCTGAAATCAGCGAGGTGAGAACTGCTACTCACTGGACAGTTCCTTGTAAACAGAGACGGCTCTGTTTAAAGTCCCTGAAATCGTCTTTCTGATGCTCAGGCTGAACTTCAGCAGCTTATCTTCACCATGTCTGCATGCATATATACACTGAGTGTCTGACACATGATTGGTTGATTAAATATTTGTGTTAATGAGCACTTGAACAGGTGTGCCTGCTGAGTGTACCCTGTGGAAATGAAAATTTGCACTTGGCCATTCATCAGTACTTGGTTTGTCTTACTTTGCATTTTCATTTCAATGACGTCACATTTTTTAAATCACAGGATGAAGTGTTTGCAGCCTTTTACAAATTTTTGCAGCAAAACTCAACAGCTGTGGACACATGCAGGCTTAAACTGAAAACTAGAGCCTCAGGGTCATGACCCCTGCTCCACCTAAACCTTCACCTAAAGTAGTCTGCATGGGTCAGAGGTCAGGGTCACCTTCTAAAGAACGTTTTAAACAGAGGCGGAGCCAGACATTTGAAACACCCGGGGCTTAGCCCTAAAGGGTAGTATGCATGTGGGATTTTTTTTTTTTTTTTTTTTTTATGGGGGCGTAGAAATGAGTGAAAGATTAATTGGCTCTGTTTTGAGTTTTGTTCAAAAAAAGAATGACTTCATATAGGGAATAAATATATATCACATATGCAGGACACCTTAAGCTAGTTTTTTAATTAAGCAGCAAGACAGAACAAAGACGGGGCTGTATCAAGACACGAGGACTAAACCCCAATTCAACCAGACCCAGAACTGATCCGGAATTAAAACAGGTCTACAACAGTTCAAAATCAGGACTACTTAGGACTTAACCAGGACAGAACTAGAATCAAAACACTCAAAATCATCATAGACCTGCACTACACTTATTTTTTAATTCTACCAAAGTCCACTGTTTAGATTCTGA
Source organism: Oreochromis aureus (assembly GCF_013358895.1). Lineage (NCBI taxonomy): Eukaryota > Metazoa > Chordata > Actinopteri > Cichliformes > Cichlidae > Oreochromis > Oreochromis aureus. The sequence continues at coordinate 41,614,666 of NC_052947.1, forward strand.
AAAGTTTATATAATTATTTAGCCTTGTTATGCAAACATGCCTGCATAACTTAATAAATATAGAATTTGAAAAATTACAAACCTAAAAAGAAACACTAGCTACGAGATACATGAGTACCTATGATACGGTGATACTTTTGGTAAACAACCATTTGACTAACATGTGTGTCTCACCTGCTCTTGTTCCATCTCTGTTCTGTCCTCATTCTCCATCTCCTCTCTGTTCCTCTCTCTCCTCTCTGCTCTCTCTCTCCTCTCTGTTCTCTCTCTCCCTCTCTGCTCCTCTCTCTCCCTCTCTGCTCCTCTCTCTCCCTCTCTGCTCCTCTCTCCCCCTCTGCTCCTCTCTCTCCCTCTCTGCTCCTCTCTCCCCCCTCTGCTCCTCTCTCTCTCCTCTCTGCTCCTCTCTCCTCTCTCTCCTCTCTCCCCCTCTGCTCCCTCTCCCCCTCTGCTCCTCTCTCCCCTCTCTGCTCCTCTCTCCCCTCTCTGCTCCTCTCTCTCCTCTCTGCTCCTCTCTCTCCTCTCTGCTCCTCTCTCCCCCTCTGCTCCTCTCTCTCCTCTCTGCTCCTCTCTCCCCCCTCTGCTCCTCTCTCCCTCTCTGCTCCCTCTCTCCCTCTCTGCTCCTCTCTCTCCCCCTCTGCTCCTCTCTCCCCCCTCTGCTCCTCTCTCCCCCTCTCTGTTCCTCTCTCTCCCTCTCTGTGCTGACAATCATCAAATATACAGTTGAAATCAGATATTTACAAACTCTTCAGATAAAAACACAAACACTTTTTTAATTGTAACATCAAATCAGACTAAATGTTTATTTTTTTAGATTGATAAATATATAAAACATATTTGTTAACTTTAAGAGTAAAGAGAGAAACTATATGTATTTCTTAATTGCAAATGGCACCAAATTGTATTCAAATTGAGCCACACTTATGGAGCTCCACAATTCTGTTCCTGGTGTTTTGGTTGACATCTCTTGATTTTCACATGTCACAGAAACAGGCTCTGTGTTTTGCCTTATATGCATCCACAGCTGTGCCACCAATTTACTCACATGGACTCTACGAACCTATCAGAAGCTTCTTCAGCTCAGAATGGAATCGGCTGGAGTTTTCTTATTAATTAACAATAAACTTAGTGTATATGTTCTCCTAAATTTGATGAAAGGGATAAAAATAGACAGCTCCCTCTTTTTATTCTGACATTTAACTAATTCAAAAGATATTTCAATATTTATTTATCCAAAACAAAACAAGTTTACTCTAAATTGATGTTGTACATTAAAAAAAATGTTCTTGTGTTTTCCATAAAGTGTATGTAAATATCTGGTTTCAGTTGTGAATATACTGCTGTGTATTGAAGTTCCTCTTGTTTTGCATAGAAATATACTGAACAACATGCAAAGCATAATATATAAAATACTACCAGAGTTTTTTCTTTGAAAGAAGCCCCTTATGTCCATTCTTGTATATCAGTGCATTACTGAAACCGATTTATTTAGCCGTGGAAGTTAACAACTTAAAATATGAAATAAACACACATGTAAGCTAAGACTCTCTCTTAAAAAAAACAGCATTGTTGTTGTTCAGCTTTTCATTTCGCCATTTGTTGATTCACTCGAAGAGCAAGTAACGTAATGTGGGTCAAGTGATCAGTTTGACATCAATCTTTCGTGATACACCGTCATATTTACATTATTTGTACAGTACGAATGATTTGCTTTGGTACCTGGTCAAACTTCAACTCTCCTCTGTCTGGCCAGTGTTGCCAACTCCTCAGTAAGGAAAATCGCATAATTGGTCATGCTAATATAATTGTAACCTATGTTGTTGGAGAGAGAAATAACATCGTGGAAGAGACATAAAGTGAGTAAAAAACGTCCTAAATGCATTTAGAGTTTATTTAGAACTACAAATTAAATTTCTTTTAGCAATTATTGTTTTTTTTAATGTCACAATTCCAACCCTGCTCCTTTACCCGGGCTTGGACCGGCAAAAGTGACCCGAAATAGGCACTCTGGTGGAGTTACTTTGTGTGTGTGTGTTTATAAGTAGTTTTAAACCTTGTGATCCACAAAACAGCATAAGAGTACAAGAGTAAAAGAAGAACTGACTGTGTTACAGCACCCGCTGCTTGTTGAGAGTAAAAGGGATACGCGCTTTCACGTCTTTTTTTAGCGACTTTTTTAAGAAAAAAAGTCGCTAGGGGGTCTGAAAACTCGCTAAATATAGCGACAAAGTCGCTAAGTTGGCAACACTGTGTCTGGCTGGCTCCGTTTCTCTCAGCGCACTCGCGGGCAGCAGCTGCCCCGCCCCCTCGCTCAGTCGCTTAGTGCCTGAGCTCGGATCATACCAATATTAGGGGGGATTTACGCACAGTCGTAAATTCAAATCGTAAACTCGTGTTTCACATTTGTCGTTCCGTCAGACACTTCCTGTTAGAGCAAAAAGCTAGCAAGACTTGATTTACCGTTACATATGTCACCTAATCTCTTCTATATTTAGCAACCACAGCGATAACATTACACTATCAATGATTATTATTATATTAATATCATTATTACAAAGATGTTTGGCCCTGACAGTCCGCCCATACTGGCTAACATCGCTTAGCGGAACCATTGTTACGTAGTTTCTGCGGAGCATTTTTGCGTGCGGAAGAACTACAATATCAACGTGGAGCCGGAAGTCGCACTGCCGGAGAGTACAGTCATGTTTGTCTGAAGGTTTGTCAGGTGCAGTGATTGTTTTATATCACTTGTGGTCTTGCCCTCGCGCGCGCGGACACATACACAAGCACGCACACATTTCCCACCTGTCTCGCGGCCGTAAGCGTGCCGTCAACGTCAAAGAGGCAGAGCGTGCTCGTGTCCACACCGGCGTCACTCATCTTCCCTCCGCGCCCGGACCCACACAGACACACTGACCGCCTCCCCGCTGCTCTGAGTGGGCTCGCCTCCTCTGCCGGTGTTCCGTAAAGGTCAGCTCGGTTCTCCCTGCACTACCTTATCGCCGCTTAGAACTACAACCAAAGTTCTTCTTCTTCTTGGGTGTGTACCAGGCTGACAGACGCACAGTGCTGCCACCTGCTGATATTTTGCAGTATCTGCGTAAGAGATTTAACAATATTAAGACATGTTATATTTACAATTTGTTTATTACTTGTTCTTACTGTCATTAATGTGTGTGTTTTGGTGAGTTTAGTTTGGACCCTTGTCTCCACACTTCCTCCTCTTCATCGTGTGCTTTTGGATCATAAACCAAACCTGTGTCTGTTCAGCTACGTTAGAGTTTAATGTTTAACCAGGAAGATTTTTCCTGTTCAATTTTGCACAGCTGCTCAGGAAAATGAGTAAATTATGAGCACAAGGTTGTGCGATAGGGTTTATCTTCATTTGATATCTCTTCAACACAACACACAGATGTTGGGACATAAAGTCTTTAATGAAACAGAAAATTACAACACTTCTACCTGTAAGCTCTTCCTGTGTTTTAAGGCCTGCTTTAGATAATTTTCCTGTTTTCAGTCCTGATATTTGAATAGTATAGAATAGAATAAACCTTTAGTATGTTACAGAGCTCTTACAGCAAGGGAAAATAAAATATAAAAGGAAGACACAAGGTGGTCCTATAAACATAAGCAATTACATCTACGGTAATTTGTTACAACAGCTAAATCATTAAACAGAACCTATAACAAATATGTCAAATGATTTAGAAATAGTTCAATCAATATAAGAAAATGAGGCTCAGCCATCTAAAAGTCACTGAAAAGAAGAAGCACAATTATAATCTTTTACAATAAAAAAAAGGAAGAATTAAAGGTGTGAAAAACATGTCCTGCATGCTGCTGGTTTGCAGTTTGGTGGGGTGACGACAACAAAAGGGGAAGAAGTGGTTCAGGAGTGTTTCATTAACATGTATTTGCCTCCCAGCGACCTCCCCACTTTACATACAGACGACCTCCTGAATAACTGTGAGGTGTGAACCCCCCGGCTCACATGGTCACCCCCAACTTCTCAGTCAATGAGCCTGTAAATCAGTTTTAATCACCTCTGTGGAGGGTCAGAGCTAAAACTGTTTTAAATGATCTATTTATGACTTATTGTGGATTTATTTCTGAGCTCATAAAGTAACTGTGAGAAATCCCCTCTGAATGCATGAAGCATGTTCAGGATTATGGCACAAAAAGAAAATTCAAATGTTTGGGAGAATTCTGCAGAATGGTGATGGAGGTGAAACATTGAGGGGAAATACCTTCAGACCTTACAATTATTAATTTATTTAAATGCACTACCTCATAGTGGCTGTCAGAATGAAGCTTGATTCATATAATTCTTTAAAAGTTGAGGAACATTTCAGGTGGAGACAGCGTCAGGTTTGCGTGCTCTGTCTGAGGATCACTGCGACTATTTCCTCCTTTCTGACTCCTCCTTTAATATTTTTGTCCCTTATTTTTCATTCACTGTTAGATAACTGCCATTCTGCAGTCTTAAAGTTTAAAATCTTTGCATTTATATTTAATAAGCTGGTTTGCAGTGTGTGCGTGTGTGTTGCTACCTCCTTTTGTTCCTCTGTAAAAGCACTGAAACATGTTCTAATGCACATGTGAGACGCTCATCACCAAACTGATGTGATTTTGATTTGGTGTTTGATTTTTAATTTTTCTACTTTGTTCTTATGTTAGACCAAGCCAGCAAAACTCCTTTCTGTTAACATAAAGATGTTTAATTTGATTCTATTTAATATAAGAAGAAGGGCAGAGTCAGCAGTACATCTCAGTGTTTCTACAGGATAAAGAAGAAATAAATAAATGTGTAAAATTACAAAAAAATGTTCTGGTAGCTTTAATTTGTATTGTTTATCTGGTACTTAATTACTTTGCTTTAGTTTGGATGAGAGCAGGAAAAGCTGAAAAACCCATAAAAATACATTTCATAAATCTTTGCCCACATTTGCCGGGCCGGATTCGACTCCTTGGGGCCGGTTTTGGCCCCTGACCTTATGTTTGACTCTCTTGCTTTAAAGTACATTTATTCTAAAATAGATTAGAGGTGTGTTTATGCTTAGATTGCATTTCTACTTGCACAGCCATACACAGGAGCCATCTTAAAGCAGGATGTCCAATATTTAATGAATATTAAAAATGTCACGTTTGCAGTTAAAGTCTGCAGCCGGAAGTTATTGTGTTGACAGCCGTCAGCGCCCGTTAAAAATCAAATGAGCAGTTTTGTTTGTATCGTCTCGTCGCTCGTTGTTGGACGCGGAAGAGCTGCAGACTCGGAGCGGATCGGCTCCTTTCGCTCTCATCTCGAAAACAAACGGTTAAGCGACGTCATCAGCAGACAGAGGTTATTTTGGAACAGCAGTGAACAAAGAGGGGTTTTTTCGCGCCCTATGTTTAAAAGCCCGGGAGCAGCCAATCAGTTTGCAGGTGACGCACACAAACGCTACGGCTGGACTTCGAGGAAAACAGCCAATCACATCGGCGAGTGCGCTGTGTGCCCTACGTTCAAATTTAAATGCACGATTTCCGCCAATCCGCTGCTGGGGGGAAGGAGCTGTGAGACTCGATAGTATAGTTAGTGCGGCCTCGCAGACGGTGACTAAACAGTTGACCGTCCTTCCTCCTTCACTCGTTTACAGCTCGTCTTGCGGTGAACAGGTAAGGCTCCTCTGCTGTCTAATAATTGTTTAGCTAACAGTGGCTGGAAGGTTTTTGTGCAACGTGTGTTGTATTGCAGTGGTGTGTGCTGAAGTTTCTGCGGGTATTTTAAGCTTTGTGCGCTAAAATACGTCTATGGTTTTGGCTTGTAGGTCGTTTGCGTGATAAATCACAGCAATATCAAAAATGTGTTTGTGAAAAAGCCAGCAGTTCGCTGCTGTTTAAAACCGAAAAGCAGCCGTTTTGTGGGGTGTTTTTCTTCTTCGAGGCTCTGTAAGATGGTGCTGTAGTGGCTCAGTGTGTGCCCGAATTAGTGCGCAACATGCCGTTCAAACGCCATTTGGTTTGGTAGCTTAGCTCGCAGCACGACGGAAGCGCCTCTTGTTTTAAAGTTTGGATGAAGTCTCCGGCTGTCTCGGAGTCGCTCTGGGTGCTGGCTGCCCGTGTTTAAAGGCAGAAACCCGGGGGACTGCTCGCAGTGCAGCGGAGCGTCTGTATTGTAGAGACTTTGTTGGGGAAGTTTTTGGCGCAGTTGTGTTTAGGCGGGAAGATACAAAATGGAGTCGCGTCTTTTTGTCCCGGAGAGGCAGAAAGCCGATTAGAGCCTTAAAACACTCCCGGACGTCTGCTCGCCCTATTTCTGCTGCGGTAACACCACTCACGGCCACACGACGGCAAATGTGAGGATATTTACCCGCTTTAATTTAAAACGGTGAGGCCAGAGAGCGGTTATTGTGCCGGGGTGGGCGTGTAATACGAAACTCGGGGAGTCGTTTTGGTGGTTTAGTGTTTGGTTTCATTTCTCTTTTTCTTTTTTGGTATTTATTTTGCAGATTAATCGCAGCCATGACAAAGGATCCAAATAAGCCGAGAGGAAAAACCTCCTCCTACGCCTTCTTTGTGGCGACCTGCCGCGAGGAGCACAAGAAGAAGCACCCAGGAACCAGCGTGAACTTTGCAGAGTTTTCCAAGAAGTGCTCAGAAAGATGGAAGGTGAGCCTCGCGGTTTATTATAAACACTGTCCTGATATTTATTTATTTTTTAATTTTACTTGCCCTTAAAAAAAAAAATAATAATAGTGTGTGTGTGTGTGTGTGTGGTAGACCATGTCCCCCAAGGAGAAGGGAAAGTTTGAAGAGATGGCCAAGAATGATAAGGTCCGGTATGACCGGGAGATGAAGACCTACGTGCCACCTAAAGGTGCCAAGAAGGGAAAGAAGAAGAAGGACCCCAACGCCCCCAAAAGGCCCCCGTGAGTCTACACGCTGCTCTTTGTCTGCAATTTTTTTTTTCAGTTGGATTTCTGGGATTAAATTTGTTGTTCTCCCTTCAGCTCCGCTTTCTTTGTCTTCTGCTCCGACCACCGTCCCAAGATCAAGGAGGATAACCCTGGCATCTCCATTGGTGACATCGCCAAGAAGCTTGGCGAGATGTGGGCCACGCAGAGCGCCAAAGACAAGGCCCCCTACGAGGCCAAAGCCGCCAGACTGAAGGAGAAATACGAGAAGGTACCTCTGTGTTTTCGGGTGGTGTTGGATGGTGCCGCATGTATCTAAGATGGCGTTCCTAACTTGTCTCCTCTTCCCCTTTTCCAGGATGTTGCCGCCTACAGAGCCAAGGGCGGCTCTGGGAAGAGCGACGCCGGAAAGAAGAGCGGACCTGGCAGGCCCGCCGCCAAGAAGGCAGAACCGGCTGACGATGATGATGACGACGATGAAGACGAGGAGGAAGAGGATGAAGATGACGACGATGAGGATGACGACTAAGTGGTTTCTGTGTTTGAGGATGTGAAGTTTGCGATGCGTTGTTCAGCTTATGTTTGTTTTTTGGGTTGGACTCGTCCAACGGTATAGCCTGCTGTCCCTGTCGGTCGGCCTCGGTTGACCTTTACTCCTCTTCTAATTCAGGGATTTAGTTTTTATTGTCACTTAGTCCCCTTTAAGGTTTATTTTTGTTTTACAACTGCTGAAGTCGGGTCTGTTACACCTTAGATCCTGGTTTAAAAAAACGGGCAGCCAGATTATTTCCTGTGATGATGCGATGAACTGAAACTCCTGTGCAAACGGTGGACAGCAGCCAGTCAGGAAAGATGTTTTTTTTCTTTGTTGTTTTTTTTTTTTTTTTTTTTTTTTTTTTTTTTTTTAAGAATGATTGTTTCTGGAAGCACTGCTCATGTTTTCTGTTCCAGCGGTGCCCTTTCTTCACTGTCATTTTACTACCAGGATTTATCTGTAGTTTGGTTAAAAGAAAAATGTTTGCCGTCATTTTTAATGTGGAACTTTGAAAACTTGTAGAACGGATTTTTCTTTTTGTAATAAAATTTTGTATATTGCCTATAAGTGTAGACTGCTGTGTTCCTATTTAAGCTCACATGACCATGGGGGCAAACAGTCTGAGCAGCTAGATAAAGACAACGACATCAATAAGAATGAGCCTCATTCTGCTTACAGCAGTTAACTCACCGAAATTGATTGATTGATATACCTTTATTAGTCCCACAAGGGGGAAATGTTAAAAGTCAACCTTGCACAGTGGGTGACAACGATGCTCAGGTGGCTTTAAGGACTTGACCCATATTTAAAAGAAATGCTTCTCATCATGTTAGAATGATCAGTGGTAAATGTATTCCTGAGGACATGGCTCCACACAGGGGCAGGGAACTCCCCCTCTGCATATGAACCGCATCATCTGTGGTCCTAAATGGTAAATGGCCTGTATTTATATAGCGCCTTTCTGGTCCCTAAGGACCCCAAAGCGCTTTACATATCCAGTCATTCACCCATTCACACACACATTCACACACTGGTGATGGCAAGCTACGTTGTAGCTACAGCCACCCTGGGGCGCACTGACTTTAAACAGATCCTCCAAAAATCACGAACTGATATGACTTAAAAGAGGGACTGAGTGATGACGGACCAATCACAGGGCCTCTAACGTGTTACACGGTCTGAACGGCATCGTTAGCACAGACTGTCTGAAACGGCTGAAAACAAAATATCTGCGATGACAAATGAAAGGTTGGCACAGGAAGGAGACCCCAGCGTCATCCTTGGAGAGATTATATAGTGGGCCTGGCCTGGGAGCGCTTCACCACCACTGAGAAGAACTGGAAGGTGTTGCTGAGGAGAACAGTGTCTGAAATGGGCGCTTAGCTTGCTGCTCTGCACAGAAGAATGGATGGTTGGACGAATGACAAGAAAAAAATACTCCAGTTTTATTTTGACCCCAACAGATTGCTTCACCTGCCTGATGTGGAGCTCTCTTTCTGTGTAAATGGAGTTCCTCCTTTCCACCGTTGCCAACTGCTTCCTCCAATAAAGATTTAATTTCTGTTTATTGAGAATATTTTTGTAAAATCCGTGTTTTGCTCCCAGAGGATCATCTGAATGTTGTGGGTCAGTATAAAGCTCCTGTTGTTGTGAAATGTGTAAATAAAAAACTGGTGTAAATATTTAAAAATAAATAAATAAGTAAATGTAAATAAATGAGAGGTTCCCGTCACTGATTTACACCGCGGACACTCTCTGACTGACAGCCCGGACAGCCAATAGCTGATCACAGACAGGCCTCCCAGGGACCAATCAGCGCAGCTGCTGCTGGTACCTCTGGCGCATGACGGTGAGCTGGACGCATTTCAGCACCTGGGAGCTGTCCGCCGTGCACGAGCCTGCCGACAACTGACGGTAAGAGGAAACACACGCACACACACAGACACACACACAGACACACGCACACACACGAACTGGTCGCGTGTTTGAAATGATGAAAAATTAAGCCAGGATGCGTGTCTGCAGCAGTGTCTGTGTGTGTGTGTGTGCGTGTGTGGGTGTGAGGTTCCTGCGACACGCAGGTTTCTCGTGGATCAGTCGCGGTGCAGGAACCTGTTGATGCGTCGACATGTTGTTCAGGATCAGATGAAATGATGGCGGGAGCGCGCAGAGCTCTAACCCCGTGTGCTTCACGTCAGGGTGCGTGATGTGGTCGGGAGTACTGTTGTGAGTCCGTCCACAGCGCGCGACTTTGTCGTTTATGAGGCCCGTGAAGTCAGCGCAGACCGCCGTGATGTCAGAGCTTCACCGGGGGTCGCTGACTAATCACACGAGTGCGCGTGCCGTGTCACCGTGTCTCCACCGGGTGTACCTGTAGAGACACCCCCCCTCCATTATTCAGAGCTGAGTCCTGATTGGTCTCCTGGGGTGTGTTTAGTTTTAATGGAGCTCATTCACAGATTATATTTCCGCACATGTCACAGGAGGAGCTCAGGAGAGCCAGCACAGGTGTGATGTTTGTTACTGTGCCAAAATGTTCACTTTAACAATAACCGTGATTAAAAAAAGCCCATCAGCACGGCTCCTTCCTCTTTATGGAGCACACAGAGACAAACAACCACCTGACTAACTAACTAACCCTAAGCACAGTATTCTCTGTTATTGACCGGTCTGACTTACTTTGTTGTGCTATTACAGGTAATAAATATGAAAAGGTTGTCACATCTGGAGCCAGATGTGAGCCTTTGCTGGCCCTGGGTCATGTGTTTATATCCAGTGGAACTGATTAAAGGTCAATGATGTTATTTAATTACAAAATAATGTTGTACTCATAAATATACACTAACAGAGGCTAACAGCGACAAAACCACCAGCGATAACTGAGGAAAGTCGAGGATATCCTCAGTAACACGCCTCAGTATTGCTGTCATCAGGCACAGTAAACAGACTGACACCTGCACTCACTACAGATGGCCGGAGCTGTATGTCCTACAGCGGCCACCGTAGCTAGGATAATGCTTGTTAACTGAGAGGGGTAAAAAAATATAGTTCGATTCAATTCAAGCTCCAATCTGCTGACATGTAGCAGTGAGATTTCACACACTGGCTCCACCTGAACTTTTCTGTTAGACGGTTTCAAAGGCTGAAACTCGGTCCGTAGCCTGACATGCAGCTCATGATGCACTGTTTCTATCAGAGACTGTTTAGACTGAAAAAACAACAGGAAGTGATGCGTAAAACAGTGTTTTTGGTCCTGTGAGAAACCAGTTTGCACTTGTGATATGTGTAGACATTTATGACCTCTCAGGTACTCGAACCCACCTCAGGTTTGAGATGATGATGCAGATTATATAGAAGTAAAACTATTTTAAAAGCTTGACATCTTTAAACACATCAAAATAGTGTTTTAAGTGATTAAAAAAATCAATCTTTGTGTCTAAACACGTTCACAGTGTAGTTACTGTGGCTGCACACCGTTAGTGTTTAGCTGATTCACACCATTATCTGTTTAATGGAGGATGATAAATGAAGATGTAAATCAGCCTATTTGCACCTGACAGGACGAGGTTACAGGCCAGCACATCAACAGGTGTTTGAAGCTACCTTTGATAGCGACTCCTTGTCTCCTCTTTCCTTTCTTCCTTTGTAGCTTCTCTGATTTGGGTGAACTGGCCCTTTAAAGATGATCACTGATGATTCTTCAAACACTACTTTTTTTCCCCCTTTTTTTAGCTAAAGATCAAATCAAACCAAACTACCAGCACAGAACTCACAGTGTTAATGTGTCTGTGAGGTATGTCATGAAGGTGCTTTGGGGTTTCTTAACAGTGGACAAATGACATAATTTACAGCCACAGCATTAAAACCACCTGCCTGCTTTGTTAGTGGGTGGGGCCACAGGTAACCTCGTGATCTTGTACACTGTCACGATGCAGGGATAACTCAGGAGGGAGATAAACAAAAACTGTGCCCAGGTGTCAGCGTGCTCTCCTGAGGGTAAGGACTCTGGACCTCTGCTCCATGGATCAGGTTATGGCAGGGGTCGGCAACCTTTCTGATGGCGAGTGCCATTTAAAATTTCCTCAGAAGTCAGTGTGCCATATGATTGCATTAGCAATAAATTTAATAACGCTCCATATGAACAGTTACACATTATATAGAACCACTTTATAGAATTATATTTGTCGCAGATGTTGGCAGCTATCAGCGAATAGTTATCAGCTATTTGGAAACAAAAAAAGACACTTTCTATCCATAACAGCAAATGAACTGTACAACAGAAAATACAAATGCTATTTATGGTCTCCTCACAACAATGATAAGAAAAATAAACTGGGCCAATATGGTATGTTTGTTAATACAGAGACACACATGTTAATGTGATCTCTGGTCTCCCACTCAGAGACACAGGTCTCCGAGTGTCCAGCATTCAGATGGCTACCTGAGGACACTCATGTGAGAGAAAATCTGCTCACACAGATATGTAGAGCCAAATACTGTCAATAAAGCCTCTGCAATGTTCTGAAGACAGTTAAACTTGTCAGGTAGTGATGTCCAGCAGGTGAAAATGCAGCTCCATGAACACGCACAGCTGTAGATTCCAGCTACTTCGATGTCGCATTAACTGGTATTAACTCAGCCATTTAATGCGAGACAAATCTAGCTGCTCATTAAAGATTTCTGGTTTGATCAGAAGATAAAACATTGGTCCACCTGAAAGTCCCAAAAATGCATTGTGTCTCGAGTCTATGGATGCATTTTGACTAAAGACCGGCCCCCCAGATATTAAAGCCATAAAGCCTTTGAATGAAAACAAACGCTGTTGTGACAGTGATGTACACTGTCTTGTTGGTAAATGTATGATTTCTATTCATTTTACGTCAGATAAAAACTTTGGTTGTAAGCTTCAGATAATTATTTAATAACAGCCAGACATTTTAAATGAGAATAAGAAAGTATTTCTTTGTGCCCCCTTTCCTGTTAATGCCCTACCTGGCCCCTGGCAACACTTTGCTAGACCCGCCCCTGCACAGTTACCAGCTGTCAGCTACACAGAAAAAGGATCCTGGTGTTATTTGTCTCTCAGAAACAGTTCATAACTTCCTTCAACTCATTCATGTCACCTAAAAGGTAAACCTGTTTCTCCATCACCTGTTCAGCTCTGATGATTCAGTAAGGACATCTCCTGGTTTCATCTGCATGTTTCCCTCTCACCAGATATACAAACCGATATCATGACCAGCAGCTTTACAGCTGTGGCTCCAGCAAACATCAGCTGATACTAGAAATTAATATTAAATAAATTCTAACAACAGCTGACCAAGCTTAAACGTGCTGCTGTTGTTTAGCACGACATCCGGCAGTTTCCTCTTTCTGGCACAAAGTGGGCGATAAACAAACAAGAGAGAAAAGCCGATCAGCTGATCATTGATCAGTTTCATGATTGAAGTAGCAACAGGAGAGAGAGGGGAGAGAATGAGAGGAGAAGAAGATGCAGCTGTGCAGCAAAGACACAATAACTCCAGCTTTGTGTCTTTTTCCATCCTGGCTGAAGTCCGGGACAAACTGTGTTCCTTCTCAGCTCAACACGAAACGCGTAATAATTTCTCTGAATGCGGGACGATTCCGTTTGTACGGGACGGTTGGCAACTCTACTAACTAACCTTATGAATAAAATAAAGTTCACTATCAATAAAATCACAGCACCCACCCAGCTGTATAGAAACTCCGTCATGCTAGCTAGTACGCAGTACGAGTTATTGTAACTGACTGTAAAAAGTCAGCACAACGAAAATAAACTCCACCTAAACTTGGTTTATATCTGACCCAGATAGACTGCAGGTCATAACTTCTTACCTGAAGTTCAGTTCACCTGACGCTCCGACCGGCGGCTGCCTCGGGTCTCTCCTCCTCCTGCCTCCCCTTCCCTCATCCACCTGCTGGCCTCCACCACTTGTTAATTTTACTGAATCTGTGGAAGCTCCGCGATAGCCACCACCAAAAAAAAAAAAAAAATCATCGGGCCACCGAGCAAATGTCCGGTATGCCTGATGTCCAGTCCAGCTATGGTCGTGTGTGCCATCAGTTAACCCTTCGTTAACCCTGCGTAGGGTTGCCGACCCCTGGGTTATGGGCTCAGATTGGAGGCTGGGTAAACACTGTGGACTCTTTGTCTTACTTATTTAGACTTGCTTATGAGTAACTGATCCTATTATGGCTCTCTACTTGTTTGTTTTAATGTCTTCATATAAATTATTGTCTTGATTATTGTTTTATTGTAAATGCTTTCTTATAAATGTTTTCTTGTATTTTACTTTTATAGTGTTTTATGTTTTGTGTTTTCTTTTAATCATGTAAAGCACCTTGAATTGCCTTGTGCTGAAAGTGTGCTATACAAATAAAATTGCCTTGCCTTGATCAAAGAGGCTGCTGCTGTTGGGGAGTGCCTTTGCCACCTGTGAGGGGGTGACTGGTCTGTAACGATGCTTAGGTGGGGGACGTCGAGTCACCAGCAGAACACTGAGACGATCAGCAGTGTTCACCGCAGGAGTGTCTGCAGGGCTCTCGGGAAGTGCTGTGTCACTTCCTCGCAGTAAGAGTTATTAGGCAGCAGCCAATCACAGCAGAGATTAATTCAATCCTCCCTCTAATCATCTCATCCCGGGCCAACCTGTTGATGCATGTAGTTTGCGTGCGTGCTGTGAGTGTTAATCTGCTACAACTATTTATGTGTAAATACACACGGCCACACACTCATTCCAATACGACAGTCCAGTAATAATAATAGGAACACACACCTAATCCAAAACTGTCACCAGTTTGTAAACAGGTTAAAACTAAAGTGTTTGTGTGTCTGCAGGTGAGGATGGCGAAGGTGAAGCAGGTGGGCCTGTTGGCAGCAGGCTGTCAGCCGTGGAATAAAGACGTGTGTGCGGCCAGCGGAGACCGCTTTGCCTACTGTGCTACACTGGCTATATACATCTACCAGGTGATCTACCTGTGTCTGTGTGTGTGTGTGTGTCTGTGTGTGTGTGTCTGTGTGTGTGTGTGTGTGTGTGTGTGTGTGTGTGTGTGTGTGTGTGTGTGTGTGTGTGTGTGTGTGTGTGTGTGTGTGTGTGTGTGTGTGTGTGTGTGTGTGTGTGTGTGTGTGTGTGTGTGTGTGTGTGTGTGTGTGTGTGTGTGTGTGTGTGTGTGTGTGTGTGTGTGTGTGTCTCTGTGTGTGTGTGTGTGTGTGTGTGTGTGTGTGTGTGTGTGTGTGTGTGTGTCTGTGTGTCTGTGTGTGCGTGTGTCTGTGTGCTTGTGGGTGTGTGTGTGTGTCTGTCCGTGTGTGTGTGTGTACATGTTTAGACATCTTGTGAGGACAGAAAATGGGCTTGCTACCATACTTGTGGGGACCAAAGGTCACTTATGGGGACAAACTGTCCGTCCTCATGCGTTTGAAGACATTTTTTGAGACTCAAAATGTGGTTTTAGTGTCAGGTTCCAGTTGGGTTAGGGGCTAAGGAAAGCATGTGGTCAATTAGATGTGCCCACCAAGACATGAAAAGAAGTGTGTACATGTGTGTGTGAGAGAGAGTGTAGATGCTGTAACACAAAGTTGATGTTTTCTGGGCAAAGCACTGTCGATCGCCATATTTAAAGCTGTGACTCCGCCCATTAAAATCATAGAACCCCAGCTGGTTTCTCTGCAGCTTGTGAGTCGTTGAAGGTCGTGACCCCTGTGCAGCGCGGCTGTTTGCGGCTCTGTCTCTGGACCTGCTCCAGTGTGGCAGCATGTCAGTCGTTCAGTTTTATCTTATGCATTTTTGATTTGTTTTTATTCTGCTGAGACATTTATGCGCTGCTGTGGTCCACAGTCTCCTGCATTTTTATTCCATGAACTTGTTTTTTTACTTAACCTCCACAGCCAGTCCTGTCAGCCAATCGTATCGCGATGCTCGACATATTATTTTCTGAGTCTCACAGTCGGCGTGGCGAGGAGAAATCAGCAGGTTGTCTTGTGAGTGAGTCTGTGCGTCACCGTGTTACATCCTCGTGCAGCAAACAGGACGCAGGCTGTATCAGAGGGCACCATGATCGCAGTGCTGAGACTTCATTCAAACTTTATTCTCCAGGTGAGCAATACTGATTTTTACTAACGCGGTCCGAATACTCGGGCGTAGCGTGCGGGTAATGTGGCGACAGCTTGCGTGACTGTCATCACAGGAATCATCCAGAGGCTCTCCGGAGACAGCTGCTCGGGAAAAGAGACCGCTCTCTTTTCCTGTTGTTTTCCTTTATGATTTTAGCTGTGAGTTTGTGGATCGCTGGGAAAACCCGAGGTGGAGCTTGTCTTTCTTTGTGAATGTGACAGGGATGAACTGGGAATCAGGGAATTTTGAAACAGGAATTTTGTTCCTTCTGCAAATTGAACTGAGATTTGAAGGTTTTTTTTTTCTTATTCTGGATTCATGCGTGCGAGATGTTGTTGACCTTTGAACTGCTCTTGTGGTGAAAATTTTTTGGATTGTCCGGATCACGTCTGTCTCCGGAGCTCTGATGAATGCATGAGTCCTTTGAGGGGTTTGATTGTAAACATCGTCCCAGCGGGCTCTGAGCTCTGACTCTGGGGGATGAATAACCTGTTCCTGGCTTTGCTTCAGCCTTGTAGAGTACCAGCTCCCCCAGGGAAACCTTCAGTTGCAGCTCATATCACCAGGGATTGTTTGCTGTCTGCACAGTGTTGCAGTCGGTGAGGCACCGATGCAGATGGACAGAACAGGACCTCCAGGAGGAGATCTAAAAACAGCAGCAGTGCTGGAGGTAGTCAGGAGGTGCACAGGGAGGCGACCTGGAGGAAAGATGGTCCAGATTTAAATCAGGTTCTTGATTTCTTGGGCAGAGTTGTGGAAGTTGACACAGATTTCTCAGAGCCGTTTCATTCATTCTCTTTTCCTCGTTGCAGTTGGATCAGCAGTACAATGAGTTTAAATTGAGGTCCATCATGTCAGAACACAAGAAGACCATAACAGCGATCAGCTGGTGCCCCGACAACCCTGACCTGTTTGCTTCAGCCTCAGCCGATAACCTCCTCATCGTGTGGAACGTAGCAGAGAAAAAGTCAGTGGCGCGACTCGACAACACTAAAGGTAGCTGGAACATCCACGCCGGGTTGTTTCCACACAGAATCTGTAAAGCCTCACAGCCTCTTCCTGTTTCTCAGGCGTCCCCGTGTCAGTCAGTTGGTGCTGGAACTCGGCCGACGGAGTGGCGTTCGTCTCCCAGCGCGGGCCGCTGTACATCTGGGTCTACCGAGGTCCCGATCCTGGGGTCACGGTGCATAAAGAAGCCCACTCCTTCCTGTCTGACATCTGTCTCTTCAGATGGCACCCCACCAAGAAGGGGAAACTGGTGTTTGGACACACAGACGGGAGCCTGTCGGTGTTTCAGCCAGGTACCGACCAATACGGGCTTGGAGTGTGTGGACGTCTGGAGGTCTGTGATCTTACAACAAGTGTCATTCCCCTGAAAAGAGAAGGAATGTCAGTGGATTTTATTTGAAATCACAATAAATTATATTTACACAAAAATACTTACAGGTAAGCTACAGGTAAAAAGTTTCACAGGAAACCACAAAGTACATTTAAGTACATAATTTTAAGTAGAGTGTAATTTCATGGTA
Organism: Oreochromis aureus; assembly: GCF_013358895.1. Classification (NCBI taxonomy): domain Eukaryota; kingdom Metazoa; phylum Chordata; class Actinopteri; order Cichliformes; family Cichlidae; genus Oreochromis; species Oreochromis aureus. The sequence continues at coordinate 41,631,751 of NC_052947.1, forward strand.
ATTTTGCAAATAAATAAATGGGGTGACCGTGGCTCAGGGGGTTGGGAAGCGTATCTGCAACCGGAAGGTTGCCAGTTTGATCCCTGGGCTCTCTGTCCTGGTCGTTGTGTCCTTGGGCAAGACACTTTACCCTACCGCCTACTGGTGTTGGCCGATGGCGCGATATGGCAGCCTCGCCTCTGTCAGTCTGCCCCAGGGCAGCTGTGGCTACAACCATAGCTTGCCTCCACCAGTGTGTGAATGAATAGTGGCATTGTAAAGCGCTTTGGGTGCCTTGAAAAGCGCTATATAAAATCCAATCCATTATTATTATTTATTTTTCCATCTTTCAGCGTAAACATGCTGCACGCCGGCTGTATCATAACCCTATATTTATTATTCTTTATGCCGATGAGCATCTATTATTCAGCTGCTCTTTGATTTTAAAAGCGTTTCTGAGCTCTTTCACACTCACTGTTCAAACAAAACTTTCAAAAGGAGTGACTGGAAGAAACCTGGAAGTGCAGGCACTTCAACTGAAGGGCGGAGACATATTTTATGGTTTTATTTAGAATATAGTTATGTCTTCGTTTCCTGTAAAAAGCTGACTTGTTAGCCTCTTATATTAGTGTTTTTACTTTTGAGCATTTGTGTGTAATTACAATTACTCTGATACTTCAAATTAAATACAATTAAATTCCACTTAATTACAGGAGATTACTGTGTGAAGTGTTGCTATGTTAAGAAAGTATTTTGGTTTTATATTTGTAAGTTTTCAGTGTTTTGTATCCAGATTAGAGACGTGATGCAGAGCACACGCAGCTTTCATGTCGCAGAGATCTGCACAAACATTCGTATTAAAGGCCGTTCTTACAGGAAGTCAGGTGGGTGGTCGTGACTGGCACACAGCGCCCTGAAACCAGCTTATCCAATCAGAGGAAAAAGTGGGAGGGGCTAAATCAGTTTGTGTCAGACAGAGGGCCAAGTGAGGAACCTGCACCAAATTTAGATAAAGAAGGATTATTTTGAACTGTGAATCATGCAAATTCAGTGTGTCCAAAGAAAAGACTTTTACCCCCCTGTTCTCTTCTTGAGGGAGTAAAAGCCAAAAGCACGTGCTGCGTCCGGAGTCTTTAGAGGGGACGGATGAGGAGGATCCTGTCAGTGCCTTGGAGTGGGACCCTTTGTCAACCGACTATTTACTAGGTCAGATCTGAGAGCGGTAAAGTAGCTTTTATTCTGGTCTGTGGCCCATTCGCCCACAGAAGCGATGAACTGGTTCCATCTCTTTCAGTGTCTAACCTCCATAACGGCATCCGACTGGTGGACAGCGAGGCCTTGGCCTGCATCACGTCATTCTGCTTCCCCTCAGCTGCCGCGTCCGTGCAGTGTCTGGCCTGGGTCCCGTCTGCGCCCGGCATGTTCATCACCGGAGGTAATGAACACGTGGGATGTGTGTTCCCTTCTGTTTGCGCGGGTGGACGTGTGCTTCGGGCAGCCGGTGTGTGGGACATGCCGCTCTCCTGCTGCCATCTTTTATGCATAGATTCTTATTTGCATGATAATGAGAACATTTGACTTGTGAAGTCCACAATAACACATTCAGTTTGGTTCACTGAATATATTTACAGTGTGAAAGAGCCTCCGAGGCGTGTTCAGTGATTTGTTTCTGTCCCTCAGACTCGCAGGTCGGCGTGCTGAGAGTGTGGAACGTGTCTCGCTCGACTCCGCTGGACAGCTTTAAGCTGAAAAAGACGGGATTTCACGCTTTGCATGTCTTCAACTCCCCACTGGCCAAGAAAGGTACCGTCTTTAGTAAATGAGCTGTAACGGCAGGAGAGATGAGAAACACTGAAACAGCTTCAGTTTCAGTCAAGTCGGAGCAGTCGGTCACAGCAAAACTGATTTATTCAAGTGATTAATCCACCATCCATCCACCCAACATCCATCCATCCATCCATCCATCCATCCATCCATCCATCCACCCATCCACCCAACATCCATCCATCCATCCATCCATCCATCCATCCACCCATCCACCCATCCACCCAACATCCATCCATCCATCCATCCATCCATCCGAGGTGGAAGCAAAGAT